>NW_019720705.1:594660-600686 GCF_002891405.2 Cryptotermes secundus
CTCCTGTCACATCATGTGATGTGGAACGAAGTTTTTCCAAATACAAAACTATCCTTAGTGATAATCGGCGATCTTTCAAATTTGAAAATTTGAAAATGCATGTAGTTATAAATTGCAATTGTAACAGTGAAAATTGAGACGTGAATAACTCAGTGAAAATTGAGACGTGAATAACTTGTGTTCTTTTAAATGGTGTTTTTAGATAACAGAGTTAAGTTAGTGTCCATACCATGTGCACCAGTGTTTGTCTAAAATATGAACGCAAATATCAGTATTAAAAAGAAAACAATGAATGGTTTAATCCAGTACGAAATGTCGAAATTCCATCAGTTTTCTTTCCTTCAGAGACATAATAGGGCTAATTTGGTAAGTAGGACCTACTATCATATATTCATCATCTTTATTCTTAAACTGTATTAAAAGTTGTAATTAAAATTGTGAAATTTTATGTCCCATTTAATATTTAAGGTCATATTTTACACTTTTTAGGTCATAAGTGCAGGCATATATTTATAGTTTTTAGGTCATAAAAATCCGGGCCCTAGTCATCAGTAACACTTAACACTTAGAGCTACACTGAACAAAAGGGGATAAATACAAATGATGTGAAACTCTACACCATACCGCAGCTTTTATGACCATATCAGAAGACCATAGAAACACAGGGCTTTTCAGCACTTCATGCTCAGCTGTTTTAGTTACTGGGCCATTCAATGCCAAATCAGCACAGGTCATAGTCCAGCCCCTTCATTAGTGAATGATCTTTTGTGAGACTTTACCCCACTGGAGGCGAGTATTCCTACCCAATTTTACTTCTTTATGGCCGCTAGAATTTTACAGCAGATATCCAAAATTTTCAAAACTCTTTCTTGGGAACAAGTTGTTCTAGAAAAGTGGCACAACTTCTACCCTTTCCAGTGGCCATCACACCAATATATTCATCACAGTTCTGCTCTGAGGTTGTAAAATTTTGCGCTTGACCTTATATTATACAGAATGCAGTAACAAAAATGTTGACAAGAAAAAAAGAAAATTGTGTGCCTCTTGAGTATAATTTAGAACATCTGCAGATATCAAGTTGGGACTGGGTTTTGTGAAGCATTTTACTCTGCAGTCATTTAACTTGGATTCATGGGGCAACATAAAGCAACATTTCTCTTTGAAATTCTTTACATTAATTAATTTAGGTCAGCATAAATTAACTCCATTATTTAAAAAGAATATAATCACAGGTCATTAAGGTTAATACTTGATATGGCCTTCAATGTCAGGAAAAAATATGGGAATGTATTCTAAATAAATACAACATACAGACCATCTACTGTGATAGCTGTACATGCTGGGCATGTCCACACATTCCTAGCTTGCATCATAGTGTTTAGCTGATGGTTTAAGTCATGCAGTGTCTGCAGCATTGGCAGGTTTGATCAGTTTCATTGGATCCAGGTTGTCTGATCTGAGAGCCCTACAGTGGGATTAAATTATCTCTTTTCTATGTTGATTTGATGTGGAATGATCACTTTCACTAAAATATTCGCTCATGTTAGAGGATGTCTCACCAAAGAAAGATTCCCAACAGAAGCAGCCTTATATTTAATAGATATAGGGGGTAGAATGGCCACAGCATGAGCCTGACCATTCCCTTTTATCTAGTATGAAGTCTGGCACTAATTATCATCTCCATAACATAAATAAAACATATTGTGGTGCTTAACTAAGTACTGGCATTCACAGCATGTGGATAATATATTGATAACACAATTTCACATTCACATTACACATCACCAAGTTACTTCTACTTTGGAACAAGACATAAATTGTTATGTATATTTATCTTCCTTATTTTTCTCTATTGATTACATGTAAAAACCCTGACATGTTTCAGTCACATGAGACCATCTTCTGGAGGTGTATATTACAGGGAAACTTTACACTTCAAATACATATGAAACATAAGGTAAAGTCTTGAGGAGCAAGGATTGGGCAGTCAGTTTAGCGATGGGCTACTGGCTGAACGACCAAGGGGTTGGAGTTTGAGTCCTGGTGGGGTTATTAATTTTCATTTCTCCATGTCATCCAGACCGGCTCTGGGGTCCACCCAACCTCCTATCCAATGGGTACCGGGGTCTCTTTCCCCGGGGGTGAAAATGACCACTCACCTCAAACTAGTGCCGTGGTCAAGAAAATGTGGATGTACATATACACGCCCATAAGATTTCACTGTGTAGTGTTTAATTAGTTAAGCACAGGGCCAACTTTTTTGAAGATAACGTCTTGATAATTATATCCCGGATAAATGAAGGAGTTTTCGATTCCTGGTCAAACATATGGCGTATTTCTTATTGACAAATATTATCAAACTTACACAAATATTTACCGAACAGACGGAGTTCTACTGTTTGAAATTCCCTATACGTTAAATTCAGTTTTTCGTAACCTGGCTACTTTACGACTCTTGGGACTCTCTTCATAATAGTGATACAGATGACACCCTTGGTGGTTTCGTGCTTCAGATTGATCCAGCCGCCAATGATGCTGACCTACTCCTTGGAACTTCTGATCTTCTGATGCTGGCAATATGGCTGAAAACCTTCTTAAGGCTTGTGAAATTGTGACCTTGTGAACGTTGTGAAGAAGGTCGCTAGGCGTCGCTAGGGTTGAGCAGTAAACAGGCTGGGCAACTAATTGTGTGCAAAGCTGGGAGTAATTTCATTAGCGACATCTAAACGCGAGGTTATGGAAGTTACTTGCACAAAATTCACTCACACAGGGCCCGCAAGGCGTCGCATGGTAGCTAACTGTAGCCGTTGGTAGCGGTCGGTAGCTATTCTGAAGATTTTGAAGCGGTCGGCAGCGCTGAGCAGTTCGGGCATTTCGTACAAAACTTTCAGCGCTTAGAGCGCTGCGTGGTGCGTGGGTGTGCGTGAGGCTATGGTGGCGTTAGTATCGTTGGGAAGTTTGGTATGGTTTGGTAATGCGTGATACTGACGTGGAAAGAAGAATTCATTCAATGAAAATGTACATGACTCGAATGGATGTATTTAAGAAAATTGATAACACTTGTGCCATGTAAACTAAGTAACATTTTATAGGCTTCTGTAAGATTTTAGTTAACCTCAACAGAGCATTCGTTAAACTGTATAGTGTCTTACAATCAGAACTTTCTATGGAACGAAATATTTGGATATAAGTTTTAGTTAATCTCGACAGAGCATTCGTTAGACTGTATTATCCTCTTATAATCAGAACTTTTTATGGAACGAAATATTTGTATATGTTATTTATATTGCTGTACCTTATACATTTGGATCCCAATTTTGCCAGTTGATCAGCTGTTTTGTTGCCAGCAGTACCCTCATGACCCAATATCCATGTATGTTTGGCCAGTTGCACGAGGGATTGATGGCAGTCCCAAGGACGTTTTGACTTGATTTCCTAATTGCCAAGTGGTTTAATCACAGCTTGGCTGTCTGACAGAATATAGATGTTGCTGTTTCAGTAGTTCCTGTCTAGAATCTCATCTGTGTATGCATTAATGGCATATGCTTCTGCCTGGAATACTGTATTGTAATGCCCAAGGTTGAAGCAGAGCTTCTGCCTTGTGCCATAACCATACTCCCTAGTCCCAGTACCTTTATTTGCCCTTGAATAATCTGTCTACCAGATTAGTCCTCCCCATTGGCTTGAAACCTGTCTTGCCATTCACTTCTATCAGGGAGTCTGATTGTGGAAGGTTTGTCATAGGTGTGTCTCAGTATCATTCTGTAAGTCCCCATCTGTAGGATATTTTTCTTTTCATGCCCTGAGTCATGTATGCATGTCCAAAACATTCAGATTTGTGTTTCCATTGATCACTGCAGTAGTCTATAAATACCTGCTCTGGCCTCAGCCTCCAACTAGAAATGCAGTGGACTGAGTCCAATGTAGACCTCAATAGAAGCTGTTGGAGCAGTTTTCATTGTTCCAATAATGCCAAACAGGCCATCCTTTGCAATTAACTAAGTGTGACCTTGCTTGTTTTGAAATTGACCCTAGGCCACCACACATTGACAGCATAGGTGTTTTTCCAAATGTGGCTCTGCACATCAAAAATGCCCTGTAGGCCATAATGGTTACTTTGGCCGCACCATAGCTCAAGAGGTTAGTCACTGGCTTCCCACCGCGGTGGCCCGGGTTCAATCCCAGGTCTGGTCAAGTGGGATTTGTGGTGGATTAAGTGGCACTGGGGCGGGTTTTCTCCAAGTACTTTGGTTTCCCTTGCCAATCTTCATTCCACCAAATTCTCCATCATAATAATCACCCGGGACAGGCTACAATAGGCCACCGTGCTGAGTGGACCCAGTTGGATTCCACCCCCCACTAAGCAAATTAAAAAATTAAAATTAATGGGTACTTTATCTGGCTCCTTTTTGCATGTTAGCCCTTTGTCTAGTTATGAAAAAGTTAAATAGTTCCATCCCGTGTGACTGATTAAGATTTTGTTTCTCTTATTACAATTATTCATGCCCTTACATGTTTTGGTCTTCAGAGGGACACCTTTACATCAATACAGTTAGAAGCCACTATTACAGTACATGTTCTAGGTGTCCCTCTGAGGACCTAAACATGTAAGGGCATGAATTGAAATAAGATAAAAAAGATCTTAACCAGTCACACTGGATGGAACTATTTAACTTCTTCATAATATTATTAGTGTGACGGACCAGAATGAAACAAATCAAATCCTCTGTCTAGCATTTATTACAGTTCGTCAACAATGCAACCGCTTTATTCCTTAGAAATTTTCACTTTTTTTTTTAAACATGTTTCGACCCCAACTGGCCACCAACAGGTATTTCAATTCACCAAAACTGTTACCACAATTGGATATCGGTCATACATTTCTTGTGTAACTGCATTGTTCCATATTAATCCTGCAATTATGATCCAGCTAACATTAGTCAATCCACCATACACTGTAACGCACTTTCTATTGCAATTAACTAAAATTCCATTAACATTTTTAAAATTCAATTTAAATTTTTACATTTTTAAAAATTTAAACGATTCTTCTTAAAATTTTGTGCACTTCCTACACCTCTCTAGGGCGTCGTCCTCTTGTCCAAATTTTATATATTTTGACCATCCTTGTTTTTGTTTTGGCAGCCTATTGTTTCAATGCGCAAGCATGTTGCTCTTACGTTTGGCCCCGTCTATACATTGTTCACTCCACCAGTGTATGATGTTGTCCTCATTGCAGTAGATGTTTTGGCAAATTTAAATACCTCATGATGGCTGGTTGCAGCTGAAACATGTAAAGAAAAAAGTGAAAATTCTAAGGAATAAAGTTGCATTGTTGGTGGAACTGTAATATAAATATTCTATGTGAATGTTATAGAAATGCAGCAGGATGCTTAAATACAATATCGTACCTTTGTCCAGCACTAGTCTGAGGTACTTGACCTCGTTGAATAGCTGGATTGTATTGCTGAACATGGTTGGTTCCATCATTGAGCTGAGCCCTTCTGGAGGAGCTGCCAATTCTGCAGCTACTCAAGAATTTCCCAGCATTTTATGGAACCCGAAGGTTCATCACCGTGTTCACAAGAGCCCTCCACTGGTCCCTATCTTGAGCCAGACCAATCCAATCCATACCATCCCATCTTATCTTTCTAAGATCCATTTTAATATTGTCCACCCACCTATGCCTTGGTCTCCCCATTGGGCTGTTTCCTTCTGGCTTTCCCAGCAATATCCTATACCCATTCCTCATCTCCCCCATTTGTGCTACATGCCCTGTCCACCTCATCATCCTTGAGTTGATCATTCTCATTATACTTGGAGAAGAGTACAAGTTATGAAGTTCCTCATTATGCAGTTTTCTGCAACTTTCTGTCACTTCATCTCTCTTCAGTCCAGATATTCTCCTCAAACACCCTCAGTTTGTGTACCTCCCTTAATGTCAGAGACAAAGTTTCACACCCATACAGAAACAGGCAAAATTATAGTTTTATATATTCTAATTTTTATGTTTTTGGACAGCAGAC
>NW_019720705.1:601445-631380 GCF_002891405.2 Cryptotermes secundus
CCCTATGTACATTCAATAACAGAGAAGTAGTTCCTCCACCTATTCAGAATGTTGTGGGAATCTGCAAGCAGATCACCGTTCTCATCCTTCACTAAGTTACTGCTAGGCTGGTAACAAAGATTACAAGCAAAAAATCCACTTGGAAGATCAAGGAGATGGAAGGATCTTGAGGTGATAGGTCATGAGGATGGCTGGATAGGGCTGGGTTAGGATTGTGTCCCACTAGTATTATTTATGACAGTGTTGATCTTTGGGGTTCTGCTAGAAATCAGTGGTAGCCCCTTCATCATTCCTGTTCAATTTTTAACCCTGTTCTTATTAACACAGTTTATCATAGCAGTGTGAAGGAAGTTTTGCAAGTTGACATTTGGTTGTTATACTTGTCTTTTATTTTATCAAGCAGTGATTCAAAGCATTTGAACACCTCTGTGATCTAGTGGGCAGAGTTTGTGGCCACAGATCCAGAGGTTCTGGGTTTGTTTCCTGGTGCTACCAGATTTTCTGAGTAGTGGTTCTGGAACAGGGTCCACTCAGCCTTGTGAGGACAATTGAGGGGCTATTTCAAGGAAATAGAGATTCTGGTCTAGAAAACCGGAATTAACGGCCATGGGGATTTGTTGTGCTGACCATGCGACACCCTCTATCCACAAAAGTTGGTACTAACTTCCCCAACAAGTGGCAGTTGCTCAGTGGATGTAGTTCGCTTGTGGAGTAAAACCATGGAGATTCAGTGAATTCTTAGTTACCTTTACAGTGGTCACTGATCATCATCTGTCCATCAGAATCCACTTTTTGATGATGTTTTCAGTTGAATTATCAGTGAATACAACTGATGTATATTCTGAATTGATGGGCCCTGGACATTCCCTGCAGTCATGGAAAAAGTCGTCTGAGGTGGATTGCAGATCATTAAATATAAAGTAAACATCTCTTATATGGAATCAGAAAAGAATGTTTAGAACATGTGAATATCTCAGATGCTCAGGGAACACTTAGCCATAGAGCTCTCAGATCACACAGCCTGGATCACATGAAACCTGCCAATGTTGCAGGCACTTCATGACTCACAACCATCAGCTAAAAACCAAATAATGGAAACTAGGAATGTGTGGTCCTTCCCAACATTTACAACTAATAGAATCTGATTGCAGTAGAAATATTGTTTCTTGTATTCATTTAAAATACATGCACATTTTTTTTTGTAGGACATACACGTCTATTTAAAGCAATAATCTTACTGATACATGATTGTAAAAAAGATGTAGTTAATATAGTGACGTAAAAAAAAGCAAAGGTATCCCTGTAACAGGCCATGGAAGCCCATAGGGTTGTGAGAGGTTGAGGTTCCAACATTTTCTAGACAATCAGCTCATAGATGGCGGTAAGGTTGTCAGCCCTACGTGCCTGCTGCCCTTTACCCCCAAAAAAATTCATGGTACTCAGTTCTGTTAGAGGCTGAGTCGACCCCAGGGCCATAGCGCGGCTGGAAGGATTAGGTAAATTGAAAAAAATCCAGCTCATTGGGATTCGATCCTGTGACCTTCCAGCTTGTAGCATAGTCCCTCAACCAACTACGCTACTGCATCCCCCTGTAATTAATACATGCTAACCTAATTTAATGAGTGCAGAGAATTTAAAAGAAACATGTTGCTTTATGTTGCCTCATGAATACTAGTGAAGTGACTCTTCAGAGTTAAGTGCTTTACGAAACCCAGTCCCAATTTAAATAACAGTTAACATGCACACAGTATTTATTTTTAATTTGAAATACTGCATTTTATGAGATACGTCAAAGTACAAATTTGATAGCCTTGAAATACAACTCTGCTGAATATACAGTGGAACCTCGCTTAACGAGCATAATTCATTCCAGAATCTTACTCGTTATGTGAAACACTCATTAAGCGAAACAATTTTTCCCATATAAATTAATGTCAAATACGATAATGTGTTCCATGCTGAAAAAAATACTCAAAAAATTTTATGTATAACGTTTATTCAAAGAAAATTATGTATACATTGTTAAGGAGTGTGAATCATCTTCATCTTTTCTTCTATGCAGAATGAACCAACCTGGAATGCAAATTCAATTTGCAGAAAAAAAAATGGAAATAATTAGTTTATTATTTATGATACATATCTAATTCTTTTTTACGAGAAAGCTTTCTAGAGACATTTGTTTTTGCCGACGCTTCAAAATTTGGTGAAAATGCGACACAGCATTATCATTAAATAAATTTGTAGCGTACATAGCCACAGCCTTATTAGGGTGATGCTTCTCAATGTACGATGCAACAGTTTCCCATGCTTTCAGCATTTCTCTTATTGCACCAGAAGATTGTTGCTTTGGTGTTACCTCCTCCTCCTCCTCATCCTTGAGGATAGTGCAAATCGTTGATGTAGACTGATTGTATGTGCGTGCTAGATCAGCCACGCTCACACCTTGTTCTCTCTTTTCAATGATTTTACGTTTCATTTCTACGGTTATTTTTATTCTCTTATGGCTGTCTTTTTGTGGCTTTTTCTTTGGGACATTTTTGCAAGGGTTATTAAACTTTGCAAAAAAAAAAAATCACAAATAATATGTCTGAACACAAGTTTGGAAAAATGTGTGATCACAAGCGACACTAACGGAACTAGCGGAACAAGTGCTAAACACAGACTAATGTAGCAAGCGCAAGATCCGGGACTTCCCCTCTCATCACTCCTTATGCAATACGTCGCTTGTTAAGCGAGTCTTTTTTTACAATTTGTTTTGCTCGTTATGCGAATTACTCGTTATGAGAGGTGCTCATTAAGCAAGGTTCCACTGTATTAGTATAATGGCCATTGGAAAGGACTTTTATTAACTTTGAAATGATCCTAAAATGATCTCTGTCTCAAATAGGACAGAAGTTGTGCCACTTTTCTAAACCAACTAGTGCCAAAGAAAAGAGTTTTTGACAATTTTGAATATCTGCTCTAAAACTCTATGGGCCATAATGCAGTAAAGTTTGTGAGAACATTTATGTCAGTTGGGCTTATAATGTCAAAAAATCATTCAATTCTCACAGGTCAGGTTGTGAAATGTATCTTTTGTATGCTAATTTGATATGAAATGACCCAACTAGGGACCTAAAATTAAACTTGCAGAAAATGTTTCTGAGACTATGAGAATTTATTAAGGTGTATGGTGAGCTTTTGTGATGGTGATGATGAGCATTGTGCTCTGTAACAATGGAGACATTTTGAAGAGCTGGATAATATCTTTTGTCCAAAATTTCTTGTGATCTAAACTTGAATCATGGGTGCCTTCAGTGTCAAATCAACACTGTGTCAATGTGATCACCTCAGACTTCAGTTTAGTTTTGTGAGCTTAGAGAGTGAAGTGTAAGTACTTTCTGAATGCTAGGGCTCTTTTTTATTGTTAATGCCAACAGATGTCTTAAATTTTTCATGAAAATTGTACTGTGATTGACATTCAGCAGGTTACAGCACTGTTTTATAATATTTTCTGACACTCATAACATTTGCAACCATTTTAAACTTGGCACAAATAAAGATTAATTTTGTAAGTAAAAGGTAAAGCTATCCCTGTACCAGGCCGTGAAGGCCCCTAGGGTTGTGAGACGAGGGTCCCACATTATCTAGACAATTGGCTCAAAGATGGTGGTAAGGTCAGCCTTACACACCGGCAACGCTTTACTCCCCAGGAAATTTATTTAATTATTTCCTGGTACTCATTTCTGTTAGAGGCTGAGTGAACCCCAGGGCCATAGTGCGGCAAGAAGGATTAGGTCAAATGAAAAAAATCTAATGACCTTATCGGGACTTGAACCTGCGACTTTCCGGCTTGTAGCATAGCCCCTCAACCAACTACACTACCATGTGCCCCCGATTAATTTTGTACATGATGAAACAACAACAGAATTTACCAAACACCAAAATACTGCATAACTCTCCTGGCATCAACTATGAACTTAGAGGCTGCATGGTGAGTCATGATACCCTGCAACAGCTGCAGCTCAGTGAGTTGTGTTTCTAACTGCTGTCACTTTTTATCCATGGAGCAACTAATGAATTCCAAATTTTGTTTTAAACGGGGTAAAGTGTCAATAGAAACTTATGAAATGTTGTAAACTGTCTATGGTGATGAAGCCTTAAGTGGTAAATAGTGTGACTGAACTGTTTAAATGATTTAAAGGCAGGCAGGCAGGCATGAGGATCTTCAGGATGATCCCAGAAGCAAGGGTCCTTCAACGTGTAAAAATGCAGACACAATCGCAGATGTCCATGAAATGATGACGAGTTCATCGATGGGCTCTCAGAATGATGGATGAATTGAACATCAATAAGGAGACGGTTCGTGAAACCATCCATGAAGATTTACAGAAGAGGAAGATCTGCACAATGTTTGTCCCACACAGACTCACGAATGACCAGCAGCAGTGGAGACTCACATCATGCCAAGACTTCATCCAGACTTGTCAATACAGTCCCAGTTTTCTTGATTGCATTTTTATGTTTTCTAAGGTGAGAACTGCCCTCAAAGGAAGACATTTCAGGATGTTGAAGACATTAAGAAAAGCATGATGGTTGAACTGAATATTGTTCCTCTGCAGGCCTTTGCTGACTGTTTTAAAAACCTTTTTAAATGATTCAACAAATGTATTCAAGTGGGTGGAGATTACTTTGAATAGAAATATAACAATTTTTTGTTTCCTGATACTTTTATTTTTTTCACACCAGTCTAGGTACTTTATTGTCAGAGCATGTACTTCCTCAAGGGTTGGTTTGTTTTGTTGGTTTTGCACAGGAATAATGAAAGTGAAACTGACTCCTCTGCATTGCCTGAAGAGTCAAGGCAATGCAACCCTTCCCTTCCTGTTGAGATGGAGCATGATGTCAGTAGGATGCGGGGAGATGCTATCGGTACCACGCTGTACAGTGAATGTTGGGTTCTCAAGATTCTGATGAAGCTTATGAAGGTAAAAGAAATTTCAAAAGAGTAATTAGCATGAAACATGCAATAAATATAAAAAATATTATGGATTTATATAGAGGCATAATTACTTTAAGAGGAGCTGAACTTGTTAAATTGTTGAGAATGGTGATCTACTTGCAGTTTCTGTCAATGTGCTTAATCGAAGGAGAAATGCTTTAACCAATTTTTGAGAGTACAGTTTATAGCTCAACTTATGCATGTCTTTTGTAGGTTATTTTATGATTGTGTCAGTATCTGGACTATATATGGTTTTCAAATGTTGAATGATTATGAAATGACGAATTGGAAAAGGTGTCTTACGCCAGGTACTAGTCTGGCTTAAGCTGCTGAGATTTTCGCCCAGGCATCTGCCAAATACGAGCATAGAGCATTATCGCTATTAATTTTATGCCCATGAATTTACATGATTTCAGTATAATGTAATGCTGCATTGATTGCTGAACCAGAAAAATCATTTCAGCCTATGTATGCTTCCTTACATTAACACTGCCACCGCCATGATATGTACAGTGTTTTGTGTCCTGGAAGCTTCCTGGTGGCCCAGTCAGACAGTATTGTGGCATGGTGCCTAAAAGGACAAATCTTGGAACCAGAGGTGTCCATTGCTAGCTAATGTAAAGCATCAGGCACCAACAGCCACATTTGTATTCAATGACTGGTCCCCAACAGTGATGAACAAACACGACATTAGAATAAATATTGTAGGCAGCATTTTCTAATCAGTGTACTACAAAGGGATATATAGAAAGTTGACAAACTAACAGAATAATCTCTGTTATAAGAACATGAAGCCTAGCAAAATGTCTTTGATGACAGAGTCAAACAGCAAGAGTAATATAAGTGATCATGAAATGATAGCGCATATTTTTAAATAAGATTATCAATTAGTTACTATAGGATTCTGACGATGGTGTATAACACACAGAGATATTGGGTTTTCGGACTTTATCCATCATTCTGGTTTTAAAGATGACTAACAAAAACACGACATTTCGGAAACTGGATCTGTTTCCATCCTGAGATCCAGTTTCCAAAACGTCATGTTTTTGTTAGTCATCTTTATAACCAGGATGATGGATAAAGTCCGAAAACCCAATATCTCTGAAGATTATCAATGTTTGATTAGCCTGGTTATCAGTCCGAGCCCTCTGTTGGTTCACTGACACGTGATAACATTTAATTTTTGTAGTATACACATGTGTAGATATTTTTACCTTCATGATGCCTGGAAGTAATGAGCATCCATGTAATGGTGACAATAGTACAGATGATCAGGGGAAGAGAAAAGCTATCACTTTAAGAATTGTAATTAGATATTGTGAAGTGTTATGAATGTTGTCAACATGGGGTTTAAAATCAAGCCTGTGATGCATTCACTTGCCTGTTACATTACACTCCAAAGAGAAAGGTTAGGTTACTTAGCCATTTGCATACAGTATTATACGTCCCAAGTCCATCATGAATTGAAACTGTATTATGGGAGGAGGAAGCTGTCTTTAAAAATTCTCCTCCTTGACAATGATCCTAGCATTTTTCAGACCTTGTCAGTTTCAGTAATTATATTAAAGAATTTACCTGATCTGAGAACAGAATCATTTATGAAGCCTATGGATCAATGAATTATTGCCACCTTCAGCCCTACCTTTAGAAGGTGGTTTATTACAAAAATAATAACAAACCTTATAACAGGTTTGGTGCTTAAGGCCTGAAAATAGTTTTCTGTTTGTTCAGCCAACATAACAAATAGACCACTAATAGAATGGCTCAGGCTATAGTAATGGTTGGCTTCTGAGCAGAGGTCTCAAGTATGCTTGAGATGTTTGGTATATTGTCTTGTCACAGTATTTATGCAGGTCATCAGGATATGTAACCTAGAATATAAGAAGTTATTTATTATAAAAGTCTTGTCCTTCTGGACATTGTTATATTCTCATTGTTCTTTGTAAAGCAAAGGCAGCTATGTGAAAATTCTCAAAGTTGGAGAATGAAAAATTAATGCTCTAATCTAAATTGAGATACTTTTCCTCAACTTACTTCAAAAAATTCTACTCCCGCATTCCTAGTTAACATTGTGACTCATTTTCTGTGACTTTTATTTGTAGTTTTGTTCAGAAGATTGGTCAGAAGATGTTGAGACAGAGTTGTGTTTACTTTGGGACATGACAATTGAGCCAGATGTGGTAGAATTATTGATGCAATATGATTTTCTGGATTTGGCCTCTCGGATCATACGTGACACTACCATACCTAGGCTAATGGTAAGTTTATTCTGGAATATGATAAACATGATATATATCTCATGCTATACAGTAGGCCTTGGGTCTGGTATATAGCTATTGTTAACTATCAGTTCTGGTTCATTTGCTGGCATTCATATGACTTATTTTTTGTGATAAAGGATTTAGTTTCATTTTTGTACTTCACTGTTTGTCATTGGCTGATTCTATAAATGTAATTCCAGTAAGACATCTTCAACATAGCATAATTCTTATGATCAGTATTATGTTGGCCACATGAAAAACTTATATAAGTTTGTAATTTTTCATGTGGTGAAAATTTAGATTATAGTCTTATGGGTTATAACGGCCACACCATAACTCAAGCGGTTAGTCACTGGCTTCCCACTGCGGTGGCCCGGGTTCAATCCCGGGTCTGGTCAGGTGGGATTTGTGGTGGACAAAGTGGCACTGGTGCAGGTTTTCTCCGAGTACTTCGGTTTCCCCTACCAATCTTCGTTCCACCAGTTGCTCCACAATCACCCTCACCTATCATCTGGGGCTGGTACAATAGGCCAGAAATGGGCGCAGTACAACGAACTTAGTCCCACCCCACTAGCAATAAAAAAAAAATAAAAATATGGGTTATAACAAAGTGTCTCATAGGTGATTAATTTGGAGGAACAAGCTGCCTCCATCTTCACTTCTACACTGAAGATAAAGGCAGAAGTTCCTCTGAAACATTGGTATCTGTCTACAAGTCTTACTTGATTCAGTCAGTAGCTTAGACTATGCAGTGTTGAATGGTAGGATGATTAGTGAGTAATGAATTGAAAATGATAGAGAAGGAAGTGGTCATGGCCTATTTTGAGGTAATATTCTGGAATTTACATGGGGGGGGGGGAATCATAGGTGGTCTCGGGGCTGAAATTTGAGCCCAGGACCTGCAGAATTAGGAGCAAGAGTGCTGCCAACTCTACTACATTTGATTATGTGGTGTCAGCATGGAACACCACAATCTAGAAGATTAAATCCTGGTAGCAGGAATAATGTGAATGTGTGCATACTCCCCTGCCCCCATTCGCTTTGTGCTCAGCATACTTTTATAAATATATTATGAAATACAGGAGTATTTTCTGTGAATTAGTAAAACAAATCCTAATTGTTGGACAAATGTGAACTTAGGAATTGACTATCAAGCAGGTATGTTCAAGAGTAACATACTTGACATTTATTTTGGGGTCCCATTGAGATTTTAGCTGGGTCACTGAGTGTCCTGTTTGGAGTTTCTTGTGATATTTCATAGTCTCTTCCAAATTAATTCATAGATAGTACCTTGGCAGACAGTAATTCCTTCAAACCTTCCCTTTTGTCTTACGTCATGTATCACAAATGACATGATTATAAATGAAGAGTGTACTTGGCGAATCTGAAATTTGCGAAACTATGGGCATGAACTCCACATCCCAAAACATTGAAAGAAGTGTATAAACATTTGCCTTCTTTCAGAGTTACAGCCTGACAAATTTAGTGGTCATTTCAACTGATGTTCTCAACTTTGGTGGATCTTATCTTTCTCCTAGAGGAGCAAGAGCCTGTGCACAACATAGTCGTACATTTGACCTTCAGACACATCCTTAATGCCATCTGTGTCACTTGTTACAGTCCAGTTTCATTAGTTGAGCGGTGTTCATTATGTGTAATGTTTATCTGTAGTGAAAAAATGTACAAGAAGATGTGCTACAGTATGTGGCGTGAAATTATAGCTTCCTTGTACTGTGTTGTCGTGAATACCACAGTATGTGTGTGTATCCATTTAATGAATTGACAGATGTGCATATTATATATGGCCATGCAAATGGAAATGGTTAGAGGACTGTGTGCCTCTGCTCGTCTTTGAGCAGCCGGAACATTCAATTTTATAGCGAGTCCTTGTTTCAGTGGTTAGTTCAGCAATGTGCTGAGCCTCTTTTTCATTTGTCAACTCTCATTTCAGACAAGGCAGGTTTTGGTAGATATGTCATTAATTTTCACAACCACTGTCAGTGGGCAGAGGATAATTCTCAGGGTGTCCTCCAGTGCAGACGCTGGCAACAATTAGTGTTAATGGTTGGGCACATATTGTTGGTGATTGTTTGGTAGGCCCACAGATTTTGCCATTTCACCTTACAGGAAATAACTACTGAGATTTCCTGTTAAATGATGTGCCCTATCTACTAGGAGATTTACCGTGGGCATTCAAAGAATGTGTATGGTTCATGCATGATGGTGTTCCAGTACATTTCAGCTATGCTGTGCAAGATATCTCCAACAATACCGATAATAACTAGTACATACATAGAAGGGAACCCACTGCTTGACCCCTGTACTCACTTGATTTTAATCCTATGGATTTCTGCCTGTGGCGGCACTAAAAAATCCTTGTGTATTTAGCTTCTGTTCACAACATGGAGACACTGCACCAGTGGACTATGAATTCTTATCAGACTATCCACACCTATCCTGAGATCTTTGAACACATTCTGCAGTCCATGATAAGTTGTGTGGAAGCATATATTAAATCTTGTGGAGGGCATTTTTAGCACTTCATGTAAATGTATCCTTTCAGTGCTGTAATTCAGAAAGGAAGCATTTGTGGACCCATATTTATGTTAACTTGTTTTCTTGTTTCGGTATGCGGAGCTCATCCACAGACTTTCCCTACACATTTCAGATTCACCTGTATAATAACCAAAAAGGAGCACTGAATGTACATACAAAGTGTGTCCAGGTTCTGTTAGGACTGTGTTCATTAAAAATACAAGATGTGAATTATTGTCAAAATTTCACTCTTTTTATTCAAAATAGTCTCCTTCTGAATCTATACATAGCCGGAATCGATTGAAAAGCTTTCGAAAACAGTCACTGTACTCCTTTTGTGGAATTGCATTTAAAACTGCGGTACATTCCCTTTGGGTGTCCTGGATGGTGTCGTGACGGTCTCCTTTCATCGCCAACTTAACTTTTGAGAACAACCAGAAATATGATGGAGCCAAATCTGGCGAATATGGAGGATGATTAAGGACTGTGATCCCTTTTGTGGCCAAATTATTGCACACAATCTTCAATTTGTGGGGTGTGCCAGGGCATTGTCATGGAGGAGCGACCAGGAACCTTGCTCTCGATATTCAGGTCGAATTCAAAGAATTCTTTCCCACAAATGTCAGGACTCCAAGATAATAATCAGAATTCACTGTTTGACCTTCTGGCAGAAATTCCTTGTGAATGATTCCTTTGGAATCGAAGAAAACGGTTAGCAGTATCTGTACTCAACTCTTTTGCATGTGCACTTTCTTTGGTTTCGGCTTCTTTGGGCTCAAACACACTGCACTCTGCCGATTTGTGAGAGGCTCATATTGAAAACACCATGTCTCGTCACCAGTAACAATCGATTTTGTAAATTTTGTATCACTTTGGGTCGACCATAACATGTCTTTGGAGTGTTCCGCTCTGGCATGTTTTTCATCGCCTGACAACGTGTGGTAGAAACTGCGCACAGACCTTCCATTTGCCCAAATCCTTGGTCAAAATTTGATGCACAGTACATTTTGGTATCCCCAAAAGCTCCTCGATGAGTCTTGCAGAAACACATTTATCTGATGCAAGAATTTGGGTCACTTTTTTCACATTTCCTTCAGTGTGACTTGTTCTCAGCTTTGATGCATGTGGAGCGTCTTCAGTGTCCTCCCTGCCATCACGAAATACAGCATACCATCGAAAAATGTTTGAGCTACTCAAACAGTCACTACCATACTAACTTTTCATCATTTCGTACGCTTCTCCGGCTGTTTTGCCTAACTTCAAACAAAATTTCATGTTGGCTCTCTGTTCAACTGCCATTTCCCAACGAGCGTCAGAACAGTACTGTTACAATCAAGGTTGGAACACATGATCTTAATCATGCATCTTAATCCTTGAGGCAAGGACAAGCTGATGCGACTCATTGCAGAGAGCATTAAGGGCAGACACATTCCAGTTGTCATGGGTGTTCAGAATCATTTTTTAGGATAAAAGAGTGCAAGTAAAGTTTATCAAGTAAAAGAAATTGCAAAAGAAACTAATCTTTCAGACAATAATGTAAGTGAACCAATAGAAATCGGAAAAGGTAATTGCAGTCTACTAAATTCAATGAATAATAAAGTACTAAGAATATTCCATCAGAATATAAGAGGATTGAAACACAAAACAAATGAACTAATAAGCTCCATGAATTTAAATCTTCCACACATACTGTGCCTTACTGAACATCACATGAAACAGCTGGAATTAGAACATCTTCACTTAGAAAATTATAATTTAGGTGCTAGATACTGTAGGAAAACACTGGAGAAAGGAGGAGTGAGTATTTTTGTACATGAAAACCTAAAATTTACTAAAATAAATTTAGAAGATTATTGCAAAGACCAGGATCTGGAAGCATGTGCTCTAAAGTTAGACTCTCCTTTTTCTAATATTTGTATACTGACTTTATATAGAGCCCCATCTGGAAACTTCAATCACTTTATAAATAGATTAGAAACCATCCTAAATGTACTGCATAGTTCAAAAGTTGAATTTATAATTTGTGGTGATATAAATATAAACTATCTCATCGACAGTAATAGGAAACTAAATTTAGACTCTTTGTTATCATCTTACAATCTCTCCAGTACTGTTAACTTTCCCACAAGAGTTCAAAATAATTCTAGTTCAGCGATAGATAATATATTCATTGATAACTCAAAATTAAGAGACTATACTGTAGGACCCTTTATAAATGGCTTATCCGATCATGATGCTCAACTCATAGAAATAAATAATATTGACCTTCAGCCCAGTAATCAACAATATCAAACAGTAAGGAAAATCAACAAGCATACGATGGCAGATTTTGTCACAAAATTAAGTAATGAATCATGGGACAATGTATTTGACAGCAATAATATTGATTCTAAATTTAATTGCTTTCTGAACACATACTTGAGGATCTTTTATTCAAGCTTTCCCTTAAAAATAGTCAAAAATGAAAATAAAAACAAATCCACCTGGATAACAATTGGAATAAAAACTTCATGTAAACACAAAAGACAACTATATTTGGCCAGTAGGGACAGTAATGATCCAAGACTAAAAAGTCACTACAAAATGTACTGTAAAATTTTGTCAAAAGTCATTAAAGAAGCCAAACAGAATAACTATAACAGCCAAATTCTAAAATCAAACAATAAAATTAAAACCACCTGGGATATTGTGAAAGTTGAATCAGGAAAGAAATCTGTTAATGAAGACGTACAAAGTTTGAATATTGAAGGGAAGTCCACTAACAATCCACAAGCTATCGCAAGTGCATTTAATGAATATTTCCTTTCATTAGCTGAGAAAACATATTCCAATAACAACAATACTAATAATAATAATAATAATAATAATAATAATAATAATAATAATAATAATCCAATATACTATCTGTCTCGTGCCTTTAACAATTCATTTCCAAATATCAATCTCAAATTCTCAACAAGGAAGGAAATTGAAAACATTATTAAATCCCTTAAGCCCAAAAATTCACATGGATATGATGAAATCTCTACCAAATTACTTAAAGCAAGCTCTGTTTACATCAGTTCACCCTTGAATCATCTATGTAATAAATCTTTATCATCAGGTACTTTTCCTCAACGCTTAAAATACGCTGTAATGAAACCACTTTTTAAAAAAGGAGAGAGAAAATGCATCTCTAATTACAGACCAATATCCATATTGACTTCATTCTCAAAAGTCTTTGAAAAAGTTATGTATAATAGACTACTTGAACACTTAAATTCTAACAACATATTAGTCAAAGAGCAATTTGGATTTAGGAAAGACCTAACAACAGAAAAAGCAACCTATGAACTAACTAACGATATTTTAAGTGCTCTCAATGACAGATTAATTGTGGGAGGGATTTTCTGTGATCTAGCAAAAGCTTTCGATTGTGTTAATCATGATATCTTACTATCGAAATTAAATTTCTATGGAATAACTGGCAAAGCTAATGAATGGATCAAATCATACCTCAAAAACAGGTATCAAAGAGTTGAAATAAATAATAAAAACTCCAGTCATAATGCATTTTCAAACTGGGGAATTATAAAGCACGGTGTTCCACAAGGATCAATTTTAGGTCCCTTACTTTTTCTTCTCTACATAAATGATCTATCTAAAACCATCAACAATAAATCTAAACCAATTCTATATGCAGATGACACTAGTATAATATTTAAGAACTCTAAATTTGAAAACTTTAAAAATGACATAAATATTGTATTTGAAGCCTTAAACAGATGGTTCGAAGCCAATTTACTCTCATTAAATTTTGATAAAACCCATTACATATCATTCACAACTAAAAACAACCACCAAATTGATCTGGACATCAGTTATGCCAACAAATTAATCTGTAAAGTACTTGATACAAAATTCCTTGGAATACATGTAGACAGTACACTGTCTTGGAAAATACATATTGAACAAATTATACCTAAATTAAATGCAGCTTGCTATGCGATGAGATCAATTAAGCCTTTTATGTCACAGGAAACATTGAAGATGGTTTACCATGCCTACTTTCATTCTATTATGAACTATGGATTAATATTTTGGGGGAACTCTTCACATAGTGTAATAATTTTTAAAATACAAAAGAATATAATTAGAATCATTACAGGATGTAGAAGTAGAGATTCATGTAGAGAATTATTTAAGAAATTAAAAATTCTACCGCTTCAATCGCAATACATATTATCGCTTCTCCTATTTGTTGTTCAAATTAAATTCAAATTCAAATTAAATTCTGATGTCTATAACATGAATACTAGACAAAAATATAACTTCCACCTACCCTCATCAACTTTATCAGTATATCAAAAAGGAGTCTACTTTACTGGCATAAAAGTGTTCAACAATCTGCCACAAAGTATTAAAAACTTGGGCAATGATACTAAAAAGTTTAAATCAGAGTTAAAGAATTATCTACATGCTCATTCCTTCTACTCTTTAGATGAATATTTCAATGTAAATAGAGAATGATGTATAATTAAGTTATATTAATTTTTAAGCTAAAATTGCCTGTACTTATGTATGTAATCTTTTGACTTGTTCTGTATCCAAAGGTACTAACCTGCTTAGGATTTATAGAATGTAAATAAATTCAATTCAATTCAATATAACCTTGGTTGCTGCTATGCAACGAACCCTCTGTTATAGCGGTGGAAACGTAATTGAATAATGTAATTGAAAGTAATACAATGTAATACTACTTTTTTAGCCTGAAGGCCAATTCCACTGTGTCATGAAGTATCTCTTCCCTCCTGTTGAAATCTGTCCCACCATGTAAATATGCATAAGTAGTAGGGCACCATCTGCCAGTGAATTCCCTACTGCTTATTCATTTCCCTGAAGAGGTTCATTTTGTTGGGTAGCAATGACACTCTCTGTATCATGAATGCTTGGTGATAATTCTACTTCAAGTTTACCTTCAAACATAATACTACTACAAATGCATTCTTACAGACACACACCATTGCTATGACTGGATGGCAGGTAAGGGCAAGGTCTGTTGCTTTCATTCCTATCCTTTGCCACCTCATTACACATAATTATCTTTTCATTGTGTTTAATGCCACTTAGCTTCTGCAGATTATAGTGCCTTCAACGAATCTTATGAAACAAAATATGACTCGTGAAATAAATTGTATTGTCAACGTGTGAAGTCTGGTTGAACCAAGTGAGCACAGCCAGTAACTTGTCTTGCTTTCACAACTGGTGCTAGATTTCTTTCCAGATGTCAGGGAGAAGGGATTTTTTCCCTTGTCATAATCTGGCTTACTCCAGAATTCAGCCCCTGTTCTGATGGGAACTTTATCCTACTTTATTAGGACTTACAAGCACCAAACTGATAAGGTTTGAGAAGCGTGGAGCTTTTACCTTCATGCTCCATGTACAATATGTGGACCTATACATGCTCAGTTTTTGATACACTATTGGTATGGTGCATAGAACAAGAGTAATTCTGAAGAAAGCAGTCTTCTGGGATTTGGCACCGTGTATATGTGGTGTTAACCGACGTTTCGGAGGAACGTATCGCCTCCATCTTCAGGGTAGAAGACTGCTTTTACCGGTTCTCACGGTCTCTTTGCTTGCGTATTTCTTATATTTTTCCTTCTACCCTGAAGATGGAGGCGATACGTTCCTCTGAAACGTCAGTTAACACGACATTGGAACAGTTTACCTGCAGGCACGCTAGCGTCTTTCCCATGTAAACTAAACACATTTAGAAAGAGGGTCAGGGATGCAGTTACAAGTAAATAAGTTTTAGGTGGAGCTGGAAGGTAAACAAGTGAAGGAATGTGAAGGGGCTTTGTCAAGTGCAATGACTTATATGAGTGGATAAAAGAACTTATTGACATTGCGTATAATATCAACGTTAATAAATTTAGTCTATAACATACCTGTTTTTCTTATTTTATTAACTACTTAATTGTACTTGTTGCATTGTATCATATTTGCATTGTATTCATATTTTGTTTTGAGTGTGATGTGTTAAATCGCGGTAAAGTGAAGTGAAGGGAAGGGAAGGGAAGTTAAGTGAAGTAAAGTGAAAATGACAGCACCTTTACATGACAATACTGAACCATGACTGATCGGTTTATTTATTTATTTATTTTTTTTTTGTATTCTCTCTGTTATGCTGCTTTGTATTCATTGTGGTAGGGAGTCCTTGTTGTGTTTTGTGTATTGTTTGAACGTGTTGTTACTTTTTGTAATTACTTGTCTGTTGCCCTTTGTTGTACTACTGACACCGGGTTAAAATCCAATTGCAGTAAAATAATAATAATAATAATAATATACATGGTGCCAAATCCCAGAAGACTGCTTTCTTCATAGTCACTGCCGTGAAAGCCTCAAATCTTACTAGAGTAATTCTGTCTTCTTTTTATGTTTTACAGGAGATCTTAGTTGGGATTATGGGAAACCTGAGTTGTGTGCCAAGTGTTCGTATGGAGATTGCTAAAAGAGTCACCATCATTCATATGCTGCTTGATTTGCTTTCTCTGCCAGATGTTCCAACTCTTTTGCAACTTATGAGACTACTTCAGGCATGTTTTTGGGATCTCAGAAACACAGAAGCAAAAATTTCTAGTTCTGCAATTCCAGAAGAGCACTCAGTGTTGCATGAAAACAAAACAATAGTCTCTTCTGAACCAGAAATGATTACTGAGTGTTCAGAATTAAATGTTAGTCCCTCATTGATACATGGAGTGGATGGGAAAGTAGGTGAAAGCTGTAGTTTTATAGCTGATACAAAACAGTTGAGATATGTAGGTAACCTTTCTGTAGAAAAATCTGTAGATCATCATCCATTAGAAGAAGTTTCACAGCATCTTCAAAGTTGTGTTGTTGACCTTAAGCAATCGCGACTTACGAGTTGTGCATTACATGAACCTGATCATACAGGGAACCCACGGGTTGTGGAATCTCATGTACTGGATCCAGATCAGATTGATTGTGAGAGTGATAATATGAATGACAGGATTAATGGCAGACAGTTTCAGTTTAATGAGGAATCTAGTAAGGAGAAGACTGAAGTACACTCATTGTGGTTGCAAGAATTATGTGATGTGAATAAGTGGCTTCCAAGCGTCAGCTTCATTCTAAGAAGTTCTAAAAATGGTAAGTTTTCACATATTCTAAGTGCACGCTTACTGAATGGCTGTTAATGAAATGTGGTATTGGTGGTCTACATAGAAAACTCTCTGAAAATTCTGAATAGGCCCAGTACAACCCTCACTCTAACTGAAGTCAAAATTAAACATTAGGTAGGCCTCACACCAGCATGCGTCAAGACATGATGTCTTGCAATGTGATGCCAAGAAAGGAGCACAGTTTAAATGAATGAGATTATGAAAACCACCGCACACTGGTCTGAGTCATGATGCTGATGTCAGCTTCATGCTGACCAATCACAGATGAAGCAAGACTGCGTCTTTTGTCTCCTGTCTTGATGCTTATCTTGACGCAGTTGGTACATTTCTCGAAACGAGAGGTCTATCTTCTGGGATATAATGATGTCATGTAGTCTGTTCAGAGTCAGTGGTGTTTCATCCCAGAAGACGTAGCCTTCATAAACACTGCTGTGAGAATCTTAAATTCTATGTAGCTTGTCATTCATAAAAATTATAGAACTCAGTGAAGAGCTGTGGTAACATTTGAATGACAAATTTTTCTGTGCAGTATATGTTTATTGAAACAGAAAGAAAGGGACTGATTCCTTTATGTAGTATATTGTGATGTGACACTTGAAAGCCGGAATAGTAAAGTCAGTGACGACGGCCATTGATAGGCAACACCTTGTTGAAATGCGTTTCTGGGATGACCATCTGGAACAGTCTGTTGATAAGCAACAGCCAAGTAAACACTGAGTTTTCAGTACAGTGGTGAGTTGGCGCACGTTTTCATGGCAATGGTGAATAACAAAGGAATGAACTGTTGTACCTGGTGTTCTATCTCCGGTCTGCTTGAAGCCAGCACAGGCTGAGATATAGAGTTTGAGAGAGATAGTTCTAAAGGATTGAGGATTGAGAATGGACTAGTAAGCAGACCTAAAGGATTGAGGATTGAGAATGGACTAGTAAGCAGACGTTGAAGAATTAAATTTGTATGTTATATGTAGGTAAAGTCAATAAGTAAGTTACAAATGGATATAGAACTTAAATAAATAAGAGTACTGATTTGAAAAATGCTTTTATTTTTTGACATAATCTCCCTGTACATTGAGGTACTTGTCCCATCGTTTCACAAGCCCCTGAAAACCAGCAGGATAACATTGTTTGAGCTGCTGTCGGAACCAGGCGGTGACTTCCCTTTACAGGGAAGATTTACATCCTGAGGATGTTACAGTAGTAGTTGGCATTTACGTAAATGCCGACTCCTTCTGTATCAAAGGCGTGTTGCTCTTGCATGACAGTGTGCATCAATATACTGCCAACAAGACAAATGAGACACTGCGAAATTTTAAGTGGGAAGTCCTCAAGGATCGTCCGTATAGCCCCAACCTTGCTCCAAGCGACTTCCATTTTTTCTGCTCTCTTAAACATCATCTTTCAGCTGAACATTTTCCCGACGATGAAGCTTTAGAGATGGAAGTCACTGCCTGGTTCCTACAGCAGCCCAACAAATTTGATGCTGCTGGTTTTCAGGGGCTTATGAAACGATGGGACAAATGCCTCAATGTATAGGGAGATTATGTTCAGAAATAAAAGCATTTATCGAATCAATACTCTTATTTGTTTAAGTTCTATCCATTTGTAACTTACTTATTGACTTACCCTCGTAGTACGGTAATCCTCAGAGTGTTATAATTTCTTGTACTTACAATGTGTGAGTATCCAATAAATCAATTCACCAATCCAAACCCATCTACAAGTCACTAATATACATGACAATATCATCCATATTGCCATTTAGTCTTGTCAAAATGGAATTTATTATGTTATGGCATAGTATATGTACTGTAGATTAACTTTGTCAGTAGTAAATTTGTATCTTTAAAACTTAAACTCAATATCAGTCAGAAATGCAGCATTGCAAACAACATTCCTGGACACTCGATGTACTCCAAGCCTCACACCCATTTTACTTTGCATAGGTCATTACAAAGAATCCATCAAAGTCTGAGGCCCTGTGTAATAATACATCATTATAATTCGCTGCTAGGCAATTGCATTATAATACAACAGAGGAGGGTGTTTTTTATGTGGTCCATACCAGAGAATTATAAATGTATCCAGAATAACCGAGAAGTCAGTCGTAGATAGTTGTAGCTGAGAAACCATGAATCAAGGACATGAAACCATCATGGAAAGAGAGTTCAGTTCTGTACAGGAGGTTGTGAAGAAAAGAGTTAGTTGCAAGAGTGCGGCTGAGAAGAGAAGAATTTAAGTGTAATGGTTGGAGTGTCTGTGTGTGTGTGTGTGCGCGCACGCACACGTGTTATAAATCCGTTGCCAGGAAACGGATTGTGATGGCATTGTAAAGGCATAGCCATTGTTGAGATTTGTTGCCTAGCAGCAACCAGTGTAAGCAGACGTTATTTATGTGTTATAATTACCATAATCTTGAGAGTGTTATAGTTAATTGTAGTTAAGTTAATTGTAGTTACTACTGGTGAATATCCAATAAATTGACTCGGCAGTCCAGACCTTGTCTACTAGTCACTAATACACGTGACAGTAACAATCATTTTTGTATGGTGAGTAGTTGTTAGCCCCATGTCGAATCCCTGAGCTGTAGGACCACCCATTGTTGGCTTTCCATGATTGCTTCTTCAGTATATTTGCTGCTATGAAGCGTAAAATATTCTTGACACATATTTTAGCAATGTGTAGAGATTCCATAAAATCACACACATGCACTGTACTCACAAGCAGTCATGTAACATGACGGTGAGAAAGTACTTCATAGCTTTATTGACATCAGGATTACTCTTGGGTGACACAGACATTAGCAGTGTGAGAGCTGTTCCCATTGGGAGGCCATTAAGTGGCACCTCTATCAACATTCCAGTGAACTAGTTGCAACTGATGCAAAGAGGATGTTACAATGCTGAGAGATGGACACCACTTCCTGTAACATATTTGATAAATTAAAAATGAAAGGGTATTATTAATAACATCTTACTGTTGCTGTTTGTGGAACCTTGTGATCATTACCTGGTAGCAATTAATATAAAATCTTGTACAAGGAACCCCAGGCTTGCTCAGATATCTAGATTCTGTTATAAATCTCGCCCTTTGTTGGAGACAAATTTTCACTGTCAGTTGTGTGAATTCAGTGGAGTTGTGATTTAATGTGGCGTGAAACTGACCACTCACCTTGAACTGGTGTTGAGGTCAAGAAAATGTGGATCCACTCCCCCATATGTCTTCATGGAATAATGCTGAGTTAGTTAAGCACTGGGATAACTTTACCTTTTTTTTTTTTTTTTTTCCTGAAAAGTCACTTAACTTNGGGTCAAATTATAAGCCCAGCAGGCAGAGCAAGCTGCTTGCTTAATGTCGGATTCATGCTTGGCTTACTATTTGACCCTGAAAATGCAGGCAATATGGTCCTCTAAAATGTTGGTTGACTTTCACTGGAATACATGGCATTATATCCAAGAAGACTGAAATCTTCATCCATTGTTTATAATTACCTGTGCTACTTCTCCTGTCCATTGCTATGGATAGTTGATAACTATAGTTCAGTAGATGCTAAATATACGTGCATGTGCGTGTCCACACTGACAAGGCAATTAAAAGTCTTAGTAAGATGTTTGGGATATAATTTTGAGCAGAAAATGTAAGTAAATTGAAAATTTCATCACCCTTGTCAGTCTCATTGTAAGGTTATAATCAGATAGACATGATATATATCTTGTAGTAGTAGCAGATTTGCAATGTGTGACTTGAATGACTGCACAAGTCTGCAATTTTAAACTTCTCCCAGAAGTGTTATTCCAGAAACATTAATTACATTGTTCTTCCATCTGTTACAGAGGAGCTGATATGTAATTCACTGGCGATGTTGGATTCATTGTCTTGTGTGCCTGTTAATAATGGCCTTCTTGGAATGCATATTGCAAGTCCAGGTATACTGTTTACATTCCTGTTGCAGAAATATTTATGAACTAAGGGGACATCTTCAGCTAGTCTTTTAATTGTGTTAGGCTTGTGGACTCTGCTTACAGAAAAGTGATGACATTCCCACAACTAAATTTTTTGGGATTGCTAGAAGCCACCCCATTGCATTATGTTCATTGTTCCAACATCATCAGATTTCTTGCCTTTCTTTTTCAAAGTTTAATTTAGTTTCCATATGAGAAGAAAGTCACGGGGTGCCATACGTGCCACCTTCCTTGAACAAATAGGAGGTGAGCAATTACCAGGACATACCTGTGTGTACTGTGTATGATTTTCTGAAAATACCATTGCACTGGTACACTGAAGCTCACTGTGTGACAGTAGTATGGTCAGGATTGACCACTCCTATCCACCACACACATCGCCTTGTTTTCAGTGCAGAAGAGCAGGGAAACTTCCTCGCTTATGTAATGTGGTGTTCAGCTAAAAATTGCTGCACAGCCTGATACATATGTATTTTCATACTGAATATGCAATTTACCAAATTGCCAGTTTAGTGACTAATTATAATGTGCTGAATCACTAAGGTGTCTCAGCATTTGTAAATAAAAATGTTAATTGATAGTTTGACTTTATGGAGCATACTGTGGTGAACAACTCTTAGTAATTGGGTTGAACATATCACTTTGGTTTTGCTGCACAATTGGTGTGCTTTTTCAGACATCAAGAAAGGTGTTTTAATCATGATCATTGTTGCTTTATTTCGGGATCATAACTATAGATGGATGTTTCTTCTGTTGTGCATGTATGTAAAGAAATTTTTGTTGGTTTTTGCATGTTAAGACAAATCAGAAGTCACAGATTTTGTCAACAGTAACAGAACAAATTTGGCTGAAGTGCATCTTATTCGGAAATCTTGGTTAAATTGGCCTGACATAAGCCATAATAATTCCAGCTTCTTAAGACATGGCCTGAATATTCACTCTTCTTTGTTACTTTATATGACATCACAGACTTGAACTTCTAGTTGATCAAAGATTTCTGCCTTATGGGATGTGATGCCAAGTATTCTGCAATGTTGGTACCAGTGTTCTGTAGGAACATGCTACTTCCATCTGGAGAGTAGCAGTGTAAGCTGAATGTACTGGCACTGGAATATTGTGACAGCATATTCCTCCAAAATGCCTGTAACCATCTCACAGAAGACAGTGATCTTCATATTTACTGCTGTAAGAACATGAAGTCTTGCCTACTGGGTCACTGTTTATACTGGTTGAGCACTGAAAATGCTTTCCAACATTCATTCACTTTAAAATAATTACAGCATTAGATAGGTTAAAAAGTGCACACCATTTATCAGGCTCTACCTTCCATATCCATGTATGGAGTGCATGCAGTCTGAGTCCTCAAGTCATGTGGTGGTGAAGAGGTGAGGAATGACAGTGGAGAGATCCCACATCGCTGGTAGGTAAAATCGAGGAAGCTACCAGCTGTGGTCACTACTCAGACGGTATACAGAATTCAAAACTACTGGGTTTTTGTACTTTGTCGATTGTCTGGTATTCTAAAAACTATAAAACTCAACATTCAGGAAAACTGAATCTGTTTTCATCTTTAGGTGAGGGAGAGGCAACAGGGTCCCAACAGAGTAGCTGTCTCCCCCTTCAACTGATGACAGAAACAGATCCAGTTTCTGAAAAGTTGTGTTTCCTATTTTTTAGAATACCAGATGATGGACAAAGCCCAAAAACCCAGTAGTTCTGTGTGTTATACACCATCACCAGAATCCTTTAGAATCTACTAGTATGTAGGATGTTAAGTTTCTGAAACAGTTGGGGACTGTATACTGTCTTTACTTTGTAGATATTGTGTTGGCTCTAGTGGAGGCATTGAAGCAACTGCATCATGAAAGTAGCAAGGATGAGGACTTGTGCCCAGATATTAAGCTGGAGAAGGCTGTATGTCATTGGGCATCAGTTCTGTCCACTTTTACATCATTTCCTCAAGGAAAAGTAGCATTGGGTCAGTATCATTTAGGTTAGTTACAAGAAGTTGTCCATCTGTATAGTTTTGTTCCCTAACATATTTTGATTACATAAAATATGTCAATATTTGCAAATTTATGTCCATGAAATTAAAATCTTATTTAGGTTGCATATTGAATTCTGTAAGAGGCTGAGATAGCTTGCTCAGTGAAGTGACTGGCTACAGACTGGGTAACCGGTTTAATTCCCAATGGATATATATTTTTTATTTTTACACATGCAGAAACTGTGTAATGGATACTGGGACTGTTTCCCTTTTGTTATAGCTTCCAAAATATGTTTGACCACTCACCTTCCTTTCGTGTCAAGGTTAATAATGTGTGGCGCTTTTTTATGTGCCTCCTGTATACATTTATGATGTGCTTGGTTACAGTTACAGCTGTACCAGATTTTACAATACTGTTTTCTTCCTATAAGATGTTGTAAAGTTGCCTAAAGACTGTCATGATTGAGGATTTTCCCTGGTTTTCCTCAGTTCCTTCATGCACATGACAGCTAAAGACTGTCATGATTAAGGATTTTCCCTGGTTTTCCTCAATTCCTTCATGCACATGACAAGATAGTACTGCAAGTTACTTGACAATGGCTTCCATCCACATCCTCTCCATTTTGTTATTCTCTAATTGTTTAGTCATTGGATGCTGGTCTGAGCTATTGAAAAAATCATAAAATAAACATAGAATAAATACAGTAAATAAAATTTGTTTACCAAAATCCCATTCTGCCCCTTCCCTTCAAGTTTGGAGGCAGTTACAGTGTAAGCCTATTTGTACTTTCCTCAACATATGTAAGCATTCTTTTTGTGTACCTGTTTCTAGGTTTGCTTCACAATATATGGATACTTCATTTTTTAATATCTATTCACTCATTCCATTCTGACTAAATATTGATGATGAAGTTTGTATTACAAATTCTTACTAAAATATTTGGAGAGTCTAGTCGGTATAGCCACTGGCTATGGGTAGAGAATTTTCTCTTCTGCATGCCATCCACATGGGCTCTGGGGTCCACCCAACCTATTCAGTGGGTACCAGGCGTAAGTTGGCAGGGGCATTAAACTGACCACTGACCAACTATTGCCAAGGTCAAGAAAATGTGTATCTATATATCCACTCCCACATACGCTTTCAGGTCATAGTGCCTAATTAGTTAAGCACAGGAACAACTTTACCTTACCTTACTAAAATATATTAGTCATCATGTTCAATGTGGGATCATGCTAAAAAATGTGGAATGCAACTCTACAGGGAAATTTGAGTGAGGGAACACACTCTTTCATGCATTTACTTGCTCTTCTTGTTAAGTTGTGAGACTTAACACATATTACATTGGCATTTGATTGAGAATTTTTAAGCAGTAGTGATATGCACTGTAATTGGAATTTTACATCATTTTGGCAAAATATTGCTGATACAGGCATTGCCTAGGAAAATGTTTCATGGTGCAAATGGCTGAGAGAACACTGCCTCATAGCAGAAATGACTGTAAATTATATTACTTGATTATGATTTCTATAGGTAGCCGTGCCGAAGCATTGGGTACCAGTATGTGTAACCATTTAATTGTAGATAAACCCTCAAATCAGCTCAGTGAACATCAGGGTGAATTCATAATGTTGGCAGCAACAGTGATGAGCTCCTTATTAGAAGATATGGGTTTCTTCCATCCTCCAACTTTCAACTGCTTTCTTACTATCCTTACATTTCTTCAAGGTAAGTAACCGTGGCTGTTAATATACGGAATGTATATGCTCACTCACCGCAAGAAGAGTATGTTTTACTTTGGTACCAGAGAAGGTATTTCACAAGATTTCATTCTCTCATACATTGTTAGATACATTACAAGATGAACACGAGCAGTATGAATAAACAAAGTGGTATAGTGAAGCCTCATTATAGTTTTTTTTTAATATTTGGCTCCCTCAGCAAAATTATTTGTGAAGATATACCATACACTATAATTTTAGTTCATGTTTTGTCCTCCAGCCATCATCAGGTACCAACACAATATTACATTTATCTTCAGCTCGTCTGCTGTTCTTCCCCGCATTGGCCAGTGTTTTTAATTGGGAATCATTTTCTTCTAATTGTATACTGATGCAAGTCCTGTATAGTCTCGTTGCTAAAATTGATATAATTCAAATGTTAATGCTAAGATGTCAAGTTGTACCATATTTTCAGTTCTTGTGTGGTTTATGGATGTTGGAATAGTGAGGTTTCTATTCTGTGTCTTGCTATCATTGTGGGATTTGTGACTCCCTTCCTCTGTGTGATCTTATGCTCATGTTATTTCTTTCTTGTTGCATGCTCCACTGTGATCTGTGGGTATGTGATTTTTCTGTTTTGTTATATTGCATTATAGGCCATTATCCTTGTTATTTTGCTTATTCCTTTAGACCTGACCTGTGTTGTGCTTGTGGCTGGTGGCTGTGCGGATCTGGTACTGTCAGTACAATACTTGTGGATAAAAACATTGGCCAATGTAGGGAAGAACAGCAGATCAGCTGAAGATATATGCAAAATTGTGATAATACCTGGTAATTTCCAAAAGACTGAACCATTTAGTAAAATTATAGTGTATGGTATGTATACAGATAATTGTGTTTGACAGAGCCGAATAGTAACAAATTTCTCACACACAATATGATGCCGTAATACAACATTCTCATTATAGCTTATCAGTATATTTTAGACGTGTGTGAGAACGACTTCTCCCATTGGAGGTGGGAATTATTACTTCTCTCTGTAATCAGGTTTTGTAACCTTTTTTTTTTTCAAGATTCTTTTTCAACAAACATTTTTCACAAATTATTCTAATTTAAAAAAAAATCAGTTTCACCATGAGCAGGAAAAAGGGTAGACAGGTTTTGTTGGAAACTTGATTTGTGCTAGCATAATCTACCATTACTATTCTGATGGATCAGGTAGTTCACATGTTACTGAGCGAAGCAAAAGCAATTTTCTGGAAACACACAAATTTCAAGATTGAAAAATTAGCATTGGAATTGAGATCTAGGTTTGTTTCCCAATTTGATTCTAAGAATCAAGACTTGAACATTCATAATATATTTCACATTGACATACATTGTAAGTTCATATGTGTAAACTGCATTCCACTGCTTTTGTAAAATGAAGAAGCACTGAATTATGAAAAATGAACTTAGCCGACTTCATCCATACAGTGTCAGTTTTGATTGGTAGGGTGCTCCATATTTGTATTTTAATAAGCATTACTGAAAGAAACTTTACTCCCAGCCAGAATATAGAGATTGGCATTATCCACAACATTACTTTTAAGTTGTATGTGCTGTTATCATAAGACTTGCATTCTGCTTAAAAAGAGTTATTGAAATAAAATTAGTTAATCAGTTGAAAGTAAATGGAAGCAGTTCACATTGAACAAATATGTAAACACTGTGAAAAATATTCAGTAAAAAAGTATTATCTTTTTAAGCTGTTTTCTTATCTAAACAGAAGCTATTTTCCATTAAGTTGCCACATCATTATTACTGGTAATAGAAAAAGTCAGTCTTGAGGAATGTGTATTAAGATTTCACCATAGATAGGCTTATTTCAGTTCGAAGAATACACATCACAATATGAACTACTGTAGGCACCAAGCTGTGTGGATGTGAATGATTTTACAAAATCTGTTGTTTCTACAGGCAGAAGTACAGCGCAAAGAAATGAATGTAACAAAGAATATGAGGAGAATGTGACTGGATCTGCAACTTTGGAGGTGGAGCAAGAAGTGATTGCTAACTTAGAGAAATATTTTGTGGCTGTTGTACAGTTGGCAGATGGAGAAGAAGTGGCCCATGTGTTGCAACATTGCAACCCAGAACATGTGGCCATTCTCCAGTCAATTATGGAAGGGAAGAAGTCAAGTTAGAAATCCTATTTAACATACTGGTTCCCTGCCTTTATATCATACCGGTTGGAACATTTAGTTTCTACTTTCATTTACTGGCATTCCTTATGAGTGAACTTTATACTTATAGATCCTCTGCCACCAATAATTCTGATCAGGTGTTCACTGGAAAAAGTATTATCACTTTATCCTGTGTTTTGTGTTACCCATAATAGATCAAAATAGGCAGGCCTCAGAATGTTAATATATGAAAAACTCGTTATTTTTCATATATTGCTGTAAGGTTTTAAGGTTTCCAGCACCTAAATAAGGAGAGGCATCACAAGGTGATGGCCATAGGCTCCTGCCATACTAATCACATTATGCTCACAAAAAATATTATAAAAGTGCACATGTAGCATGTGCAGTGTATTACTGTGCAATAGAATATTTATACTGATAACTGATAGTGTTGCTGTAAGGATTCAGATAATTTTAATAAAAACCAGAGTCAACTCAACTTTTACACTTTTGTGTGTCCATAAAAATCATTACATTTTGATTGAAATCTATTATAATTTGAAATTGACATTTAATTACGTTTTGTGAACACCTATTTGTACTTTCACTTCTTTTGTTGTTTACCTTTGAAAATACTCTTTTGACAAAGGGTTGGATCAAATAATATGTGATACTAGTTTGAAAATATTTGGAATTTCCTTGATAGGATCAAAATTTTGAAATCATACATCCACTTTTGCACTACATCATCCAGAATATTCTCATTGCCGACTTCTACAAGAAAATCTTTGCGCTTACAGAATTCGTTCTTAAAATCCTCAGAATCAAGTTCTTCACAAATATGATCAAATTGAAGGCAGATAGTTTCTCAAATTTGTAAGAATTAGCATCCTTCATATTGGATATTGGAAATATTTCCATCTGTAAGATCATAAGGTTTTCCCAAATAAAGGATTAAATCATAAAAACATGAGATTTGTTTTTATTTTGTACTGTTCATTTGGAAGCAGATCTTTAATAAAGCTATTGTATGTCCCCCACAAAGCCTTGTGACATTTTTGTTAGTACAGTTCTGTTTTTGGACATTTATCCATCACCTTGTTTTTTACTTCCCAGAGACTGGATTCTGTCTCCAATGTCTAACACACAGTAATTGTATTAATATACCATCATCACAAACTGTAGATCTTATTCTTGATATTATTTTGTTTTTGAACAGTTCCTTTTGCATTATGTGAAATAGTGACAAACAAATCACTTTTTTCAAGGACATAAATTGCTTCATGAAATACTTTGCTGATTTTGCGGTAGACAGTAAGATACCTTTTCAGCAAAATTTCTTTTGCATCATTTCCAGCTTGAAAGAACTGCATGAGATAAGCCAGTCATTCAGATGAACTTTTGAAATAGCTTTATATGGCCTCAGAATTTTGTACGAAGTACTCTTATGCTTTCACTAATGGTAATTGCCATGTTTGGAACATGTCTTAACAATTTGCCATACTCACTGTCACCAAATTAAAAAAAAAAATATAAGAGCTTCCTTCTTTTGAGAGATGATGAAAAATTAAGGTTTCAGAATCACTGTCTCAGTGTCAATTCCCAAAACTTTGCTAGCGTATTCACAACAGTTAAGAATAATATGATTACTACAGTTTGCTGTAACAAGAGTTCCATTGCCATTGAACAAATACTGGTACCATGATTTCTTCTTCCCAAAATTAACATTCACATTATCAGCAGAAAATGAGCTTAAATTATCACAGTGAAGGCCAAAATATTGACTACTGCCTTTCAGACACTTATGAATTGAGTCAGTAGATTTATCTGGTTCTTACACAGAATTCAATAGTTTCAACCTTGCACCTTCAAATGTATCAAAATAGCATACAGACATTGGAAACTTTTCTATTTTCTCTGTTAGATGCATTGGTTTGCAACTGTAAAAACTGAGAAGACTTAACAGGTCTTTCTGTTATTTCCAGGAAGCCTGAAATGTTTGAAGCAGCTAAAACACTGGTCACTGCAGTCTAAGCTTGTGTCCCTTTTCTCTCAGGATGAATCTGATCTTTTTTTTTTTTTTTTCCCCCTTAATTTGCTTAGTGGGGGTGGAGTCCAGCTGGGTCCACTTGGCATGGCAGCCACTGATTGGCCTATTGTACCTGCCCTGGGTGATTATGATGATGGAGAATTTGGTGGAATGAAGAGTGGCAGGGGAAACCGAAGTACTCGGAGAAAACCTGCCCCAGTGCCACTTTGTGCACCACAAATCTCACTTGACCAGACCCAGGATCGAACCCGGACCGCTGTGGTGGGAAGCCAGCGACTAACTGCTTGAGCTACAGCACAGCCTATGAATCTGATCTTAGTTTAAACATGAGCTCAAGTAGGTATTCTGAATTTTTATATTTATTGTTCTGGGGATGTGATCCCCTTGTGAAAGAATTTGCTTTTGTAGTGTTCTGTTCACTTTAATTGACGCAAGTAAAGAGGCTGGTCTGGAAGTAAACACAGAGAAAACTAAGTATATGTTGCTGTCTTATCACCAAAATGCAGGGTAAAATCATGACAAAGATAGGAAACAGATGTTTTGAAAATGTGGCACAGTTCAGATATTTGGGAACAACAATAACAAATCGAAACCTGATTCAGGAGGAAATTCAGAGGCGATTGAACTCGGTAATGCTTGCTACCATTCAGTCCAGAACCCTTTGTCTTCTCGTCTGCTGTCCAAAAACACAAGAATTAGAATATACAAAACTATAATTTTGCCTGTGGTTCTGTATGGGTGTGAAACTTGGTCTCTGATGTTAAGGAAGGAACATAGACTGAGGGTGTTTGAAAACAGTGTTGAGGAGAATATTTGGACCAAAGAGAGATGAAGTGATAGGTTGGAGAGAACTGCATAATGAGGAGCTTCATAACTTGTACTCTTCTCTGAGTATAATTAGAATGATCAAGTCAAGGATGATGGGGTGGACAGGGCATGTAGCACGAATGGGGGAGAAGAGGAATGAATGTAGGATATTGGTGGGAAAGCCAGAAGGAAAGAGATCACTGGGAAGACCAAGGCATAGGTGGGTGGACAATATTAAAATGGAACTTAGAGAGATAGGATGGGATGGATTGGATTGATCTTGC
>NW_019720705.1:631496-658284 GCF_002891405.2 Cryptotermes secundus
GATGGTTTATCGCCACTCCTTTTCAACTTTCCTTTAGAATATGCCATTAGGAAGGTCCAGGGAAACCAGGTGAGACTGAAATTAAACAGGACACATCAGCTGTTGGCCTATGCCGATGATGTGAATCTATTGGGTGATAATGTATATACCATAAAGAAAAACACACCAACTTTAATTGACGCAAGTAAAGAGGTTGGTTTAGAAGTAAACACAGAGAAAACTAAGTATATGTTGCTGTCTTATCACCAAAATGCAGGGTAAAATCATGACAAAGATAGGAAACAGATGTTTTGAAAATGTGGCACAGTTCAGATATTTGGGAACAACAATAACAAATCGAAACCTGATTCAGGAGGAAATTCAGAGGCGATTGAACTCGGTAATGCTTGCTACCATTCAGTCCAGAACCCTTTGTCTTCTCGTCTGCTGTCCAAAAACACAAGAATTAGAATATACAAAACTATAATTTTGCCTGTGGTTCTGTATGGGTGTGAAACTTGGTCTCTGATGTTAAGGAAGGAACATAGACTGAGGGTGTTTGAAAACAGTGTTGAGGAGAATATTTGGACCAAAGAGAGATGAAGTGATAGGTTGGAGAGAACTGCATAATGAGGAGCTTCATAACTTGTACTCTTCTCTGAGTATAATTAGAATGATCAAGTCAAGGATGATGGGGTGGACAGGGCATGTAGCACGAATGGGGGAGAAGAGGAATGAATGTAGGATATTGGTGGGAAAGCCAGAAGGAAAGAGATCACTGGGAAGACCAAGGCATAGGTGGGTGGACAATATTAAAATGGAACTTAGAGAGATAGGATGGGATGGATTGGATTGATCTTGCTCAGGATAGGGACCAGTGGAGAGCTCTTGTGAACACGGTAATGAACCTTCGTGTTCCATAAAATGCTGGGAAATAGTAGTAGTGTTGGATTCTGCTTGTCTCTATTGTAGCTGAGCAAATTAGGTTAGGAAGTAGTATTTCGAGCAGTTCTGTCTACCTGACGCTATCTTATTTTATGTGAAGGGATCACAGTAATTCCAGAGAAATTAACATAAAATTATTATTATTCATCATTCGCTCATTCAAGAGTAAATGTAACTTTCCGTTCTCTCTCACTGCAGTTACTGCCAACTTTTATAATAGAATATTACTCATCTGGCTTCCGAATATTTTTCCGGTAATTTTGTATAGTTCATTACGAACTTGAGGTTCAGGGTGTGCCTTTATACTGCTGTTTTGTAAAGATGCACTAATTGAACAATTTAGAATGATACATAACTGGGAAGTTCGTGATTCATACGCACATCTTGAATAGTTCTGTTGGAATAGCGGAATCAAAGAGACTCCAACAGAATTAAGAGACGCATGCATGAAATTTCAGTGTGATAACCTCTTTTGAAAAATCGACTTGGAAAACTAAGTAGAGAGGAAGACATTAATATGGAGCTCAGGGAAATAGGTTGTGTGAGAATCGTAGGTGGATGGAACTGGCTCGGCGTCGTGCCCAGTTGTAGATTTTCCTATCAGTGGTGACTTTCGAATTATGTTACTTCACTGTTTGTTAGTGTGTTGGCTAGTGCCTGGAGACAAGAGGAACTATCTCCCAAGCCGTAGCCATGAACACTAGATATCTGGCCTCGTTCCTGGCCACTTTCGCTTCTCTTAAGTATGGGGGAGCGGCGCTGAGTAACAGCCAGTGCAGTCAAAGGACAGGGAGGGGGTTCACAAAATTATGAATTATGAATGGGAACCAGGTTAGTGAGAGACTTGCGACACGGTGGATTGTTGTTGCAGTTGTAAATATTGTAATTAAATGGTAATACAGTTCAGAGACATGACTTTGACATTCGGAACTTTGTTCTCGACTCGGGTGTCTTCCAGAAGCTAACATTAATTAGGACGACCTGCAGTCTGGTGGCAGCTATACCATGCGGAGGGAACTCTGCAACAAGTCAGAGCAGTTGTCGGTTGTGACTGACCGTGCCACAGCACATGAAGGCATACGCGAGACGTCCTCACCGCTGCTTCCAGCATGGACACTCGTGAAATCTCATACTTAGGTGCGTGAGTTGTGTTCTGTTTCCTTGTTATCAAAGTCCAAATTTTGCATTTGAACTATTCGCGAGGTTTCACGTTTGTTCAATTTATTTCCTACTTTCTGAAATCCTAGTTAAGCATATCGCTATAATAACGTTAATGTTGCATGATTTGCAGGTGTCATTACTGCTGCTGTAACCTTCAGTCCTGTCAATTTAATAAAACCACATGATAAAACTGTATTCAACATAATGATCATTTTAACCAAATATAATTTGGTGGAATTTTTATATATTCAGAGGTGTTAATAGGAGCCGGGATGTTACAATCGGTATAGCGACTGGTTTCGGGCTGGACGCCCCAAGGAGTTTGAGTTCGAGTCCCGATAGAATCAAGAATTTTCTATTCTTCACCTCGTCCACAGACCAGCTCTGGGGTCCACCCACCCTCCTATCTAATGGGTAACTGGGTCTCTTTCCCCAGGGGCAAAGTGGCTGGGGCGTGAAGCTGACCACTCACCTAGTGCCGAGGTGAAGAAAATGTAGAGCTGTACATCCACTCCTCCATACACCTTCATGGCGTAGTGCTTAATTAGTTAAGCACAGGGACAATTTTACCTTAGAGGTGTTAAGTCTGAGAGCTGTTAAAAGCTTTACATTTTATGTATAAACTACAGTAGAATACAACAGAATCTTGATCCTTGACTTCTGCCTGAATATGTGTGGTGAAAAAGAGCATTGTGCTTAGTAGATAAAATGTACCGTTGTATCAGGTGGTTTTTATTACATCTTTCTTTCTTTCGCATGGGGTGAGACTGAGTCCATTTGGTACTTCCGCCACTGTTTGACCTATTGTAGAAGCCCCAGGTGTTAGATGATGATGATGATGATGATTGTGGAGCACTCTGAAGTATCCGAATTGGCAGGGGAAACCGAAGTACTAGGAGAAAACGGCCCCAAGTGCCACTTTGTTCACCACAAATCCCACATGGCCTAACCCGGGCTCGAATCCGGGCCTCTGCGGTAGAAAGCCGGCGACTAACCTCCTGAGCTATGGCACAGCCATTGCATTCACTTACTACTGTAATGTTCCCCAACAGGAAGTGTCATCAGGGTTGCCACCGCACTGCCATGTGTGAACTGTGTTTTGAGTGTGTCTAGCTCCTGTCGATTGGGCGCAGCTTTCTTTCCCCATTGTCCGTTTCGAACCAGGATGTATAGCAACAACTCTCAGAACTTGTGTTTGCACAGAGATCGGTTCGAATCTCGGCTGGGTAACTAAGATTTCTCTTCAGTTTTTTCTGTTTCCACAAGAAAATGCTGAAATTGTAATCTTTGATAGATCGTAGCTGCCTCCTAAAGTTTTCCTGTTCTGTGTTTATGATACTACCGCATCTGTGGTCTAGTGGTCAGAGTTCCTGGATACAGATCAGAGGTCCCGGGTTCGATTCCCGGCGCTACCAAATTTTCTGAGAAGTAGTAGGTTTGGAACGGGGTCCGCTCAGCCTCGTGAGGATAATTGAGGAGCTATTTCAAGGAAATAGCGGCTCTGGTCTAGAAAACCGCGATTAACTGCCGTGGGGATCCGTTGCGCTGACCACGCGACACCCTCTATCCGCTAAAGTTGGCACTTACTTCGCCGACAAGCGGCTGTCGCTTGGTAGGTGTAGTTCGCTTGTGGACTACAGGCCAAGGAGTTTTCTTTTTTGTTTATAATAATTGTCCAGGCTCACTCAAACCCTATATAACCTTATTTATGAAATTGCGTTGCTTAGTAACCCAAACGTCTAGCAATCCGTCCAATATTCCCACGAGCCTAAAACTTCCGTCTTAACGTGCCTATTCAAAGTGTATTTCAGAACGCTTTCTCGGCTGAATTGGTTGCGTGGTGTAGAACGTGTAGAATGAGAGAGTGGATGGGACTGATGAATTTGGAACAATATTGAAGAAAGCGGCATAACCTATTCTGAAGTGCAGTCCCAACATCTGCCTGGAAGAACAAGAATAACTCCAATGCGGATAGTAGACGTCGAAGTTATGGCATTCCTGCTTCGTATCCGGAAGGTCCTTGGTTCGGATCTTGACGGTTTTCGCTATATTCTTCGCTCCCTACCGATATATCCCGGATAAGTTTTAAAACAGGCCTCGACCAGTTCCTTTCACATTGTTTCGAAATGATTGTTCGCGCAGACGTTCTGCTATTCTACGCTATAAAAGTTACGGAGTATAGAATTTGTTGTTAAATAAGCCAAAGATCATTCAATGTAGACAACCTGTCTTCCAGCAGAAACTAGAACCCTAGACCTCCCAAATACATAACAGGAATCCCTGATACTCAAGTAACAATTCCTTCGAACGTTATATAATAACATTTGGCTGATCATTGTCAATCCGGGAGGTGCCTGGTTTGAATCTGAAACACGAGAAGTATTGTCTTGATTGAAGTTTTTCGTGGTTCTTCTCAGTTCCTCCAGGCGAATGCCGGAATGGAACTTTGAAAATGGTTCTATAACACTTCCCTCTACCCATCTTCCAATTCTTCATTCATTAATCAGCGTATCGTTCGCCGTTGTATCTTCAGAGCTACTACAGCAGTCGTCAAATAAACCCAAAGTAAATAAACAACATCAGTCGAAGTAGTAATAATACACGGAAGTAAAACCGAATGTTTCTTCTCCCAGTCGGGCCCACTCTGATCTCTGGCAGAGAGTGGGGCATGAGCGCCTGAAATCTCAAACAAAAGCTGCAGTTCAATCTGGGCTTGTAGCGAGGGCGCTGGACGTCAGTCTACTGGCGTCTGTGTGCAGTAGCTGCTCGCTTTCAGTCTGCAGCCGACACATGGCAATCTCAGACAGCGGTAGGTGATGTGCTATGTTATGCAAGGAACATGAATGGTGACAATAAGAAAAAATTGGAGTCTGAGTCCAGCTCCAGTCCGAGCCTTTGGTCCAGATTACGATCAGCCCTTGGACATGTCGGATTATTTCTGACACTTATGATTTACACGGCTGTTGGAGGAATGGTGAGTAACGCATTCGAACATTTGCCGCGTAAACAATGTTCTTTATATATAATATATATATATTTTTGTCCCCCCCTCCCCGCAATATGCATGGATAGGACAATATAGAAAGAATGTTCGTCCGCATATTTCAGCTGCGAAACTAGGCAACTGATTTCGGTGAACAGGAAAATACACATTAGTTGCCTTCCATATTTTATTGTGTTCGATAACTGTGGTGTATCTTTATCAACATAAAATCGAGAAGTTACCAGTTTTCATAGCGACTATACTACGAGCTAGACGACTGAGGAATCGAGGTTCTATTCGTTGCAGGAGAAAAACTTTTCGTCACAGCATCCAGACCTAGTCTGAGGCTCACGCAATTTATAGCTGGAGCCCCTTACCCACGGTAAAATCTGTCAGGGCTTGAAGCTGATAGAGCAGTTCAATCTATTGACGAGGTAAAAATGCGTTGAAATATAACTTCTCTTTCGCATAGGACTTCATGGCATAGTGCTTAATTAAGCACAGGGAGAATAATAGTTTTCAACTCATTACTCAATTTACCAAAAATGGGTACAAAACATATCTGTGGCCTTTTTTTTTTTTTAACACACTTTTGATAGGATGAATCCCGATCACAGTGGCCGCGCGGTCTAAGGCATGCACTGTCTTCGCTCGCTCGAACGCTGGGTTCGTGGGTTCAAATCCCACTCAAGGCATGTATGTCTGTGAGCGTTTATTATGTGTTTGTGTTGTGTGTGTAGGTAGTGGCCTTGCGAAGGGCTGAACCTCCGTCCGAGGAGTCCTACCGGCTGCGTATAGGATTTAGAAACTGAAAAGAACGACCAAAGTCCAGCAAAAGGACTGTAGAGGCATGGATATACAGGGTGATTCACGAAGTTTTACCCCGGCTTATGGTACATATTCCTGGGGTTATTTCCTGCAAAATTTCCTTATAAACTTTTGGTCGATTTTCAATAGTTACGGATTAACAATAGATTTTCGAAACGCATCATTGTGAATGCAGCGCTATGCTTCAGCGTGGGCTACCATACGTTCCAGTCAGCTATGTCAGCAGATAAGGTAGACCGGTTTGAATGTTGCGCGTAGGTAGATAGGCAGAGCGGTTCATACGCGTGCGACGCATTGTGTTGACGTGCAGGGAGACATTTTTGAAAATCTTATGTAAATCCAGTCGTCTTCTAAAGCACTACAGTTTAAAGGAAACAGATTGATAGAAGGGTGTGATATGCAACCATTGGTATGTTTACAGAATGGGATGCTGAAAATAATGTAATTTTGTAACACAAAATCGATGAAAAATGTTGCACAATGCAAAATTAAGAAATTGGAAAAAAAAAATGGTTCTAGAATGCATCTTTCCTAAAACATTAACGATCTAAAAAGTGTTTGTATTGTATTTCTAATTTGTTTTGACTGAAATTCGAAGAAAAAAAATATTTTTTCGCCAGTTTTCAAATTACTGTATCTCTTTGATCATGAGTCGGATACCATTAGTATATTAATATTTTTTGTTCCAAATTACCTCAGGAATGCCCTCCCTAAGTGGGGGTAAAACTTCGTGAATCACCCTGTATATGTATAGATAGATAGACAGACAGATAGTCTGACGAGGTACAAGGAGGGATAACTCGTGTGTATTTATGCTTGGCTTATTATATGATGAGCTCAGTGGATCAGAGAGTTTCGAATATAGGATGATTGTTGACTAATAAACTGAAATGAATGTGGAAGTGGCCATGGCCTAATTTATTATCACAGAATCTTCCTGGAGGGACTACGGAAAAAATATTAAGAAAGTCTGCCAGGAAGAACGGCCTTATGGCCCAACATTTGAAACAGGGACTTCATGAATGTGAATCAGGAATATTGATCACTCGAATGTGTCGATCAGAAATATATAATCCAACAGGACCGGAATTCGAACTAGGTACCTTCGGAATATAAATATGGAATATTAACGCTTCACGAACCTGATGAGTTTACAAGAGTGGCTGTGATGTGTATGTCCCTTGCGAGACTTCACTTCACTCACATATATTCTTGATATTAATGTGAAGAATTTAGTTCACTTAACACGACCCTTCTTTCAATGAACCACGCACCCCCGTCTTTCGCAATCACCAAATTAACAATTATTCAACTATTATGTTCCGTAAATAAGCAACTTCAGAATTTCGGCATCGCTAATAACAAAACCCGTTGCTGGTAACGATTCTAATGGCTTCCTTCATCTTCACAATGTAAAAGAATTATGATTTATCCAGAGGGCACGCGGTAGCGTAGTTGGTTGAGGCACTATGCTACAAGCCGGAAGGCCGAGGGTTCCAGTCCAGATGAGGTCACTGGATTTTTTCAATTGACCTAATCCTTCCAGCCGCACTGGAACGGGGCTGTTACGGGGATACCTTTACTTACTTTACTTTTTACTATGATTTATCCGGACGATATCTTGCTACCTCTCCATCTTTCAAATGACCCCTTCCCGAAACGTTTCCCACCAAAAATCCTGAGCCACTTAGTCATCTCAGCGCCAACATCTGGACCTCATAGCACTAGGCGACCTGCAATCTCATAGCGTATTGTTACGTAATATCCTACGGACGGAATTATTTTATTCTTCTTGGGTCCATATATTTTCCTGAAAATCTCATTTCCACCATTGCAGTTCGTCGCTTCTCAAAATGAGAAAACATTTCCGTAGTACATAAAATAAAGAAAATGTCTTTAATGGAATTTAAACTCAAAATATTATACCTTTAATATTTTTCACTTTTATTTTAATTGCTTCTTTGCAATGGCCCTTCATGAGGTTTATATGTCACTGTACAGAACCACCGACTGATGACACCTTATATTACAGGAATGGCGATTGTTGATGAGGTTTGTGAGCCATTATACAGAGAGAATGATTGTTCATGAATTTTGTAAGTTATTTAAATAACGTTCATCCTTGATGATATATATATATATTATTGTATGTATTATACTGATTGTTCATAAGATGTGTGCGTTATTGCGCGAAAGGGAAGATTGTTGGTGTAGTTTGCAAGTTACTTTATGGATACATCCATTGTGTGTTGTTCTGTAACTTATTGTACAGATGACACTATTGTTCACTGTTTTTTTTAATTATTGTACTGAGGCATTGATTATTATTATATTATATAGAAGCACAGACTATTCACAGGTTGCATAAGTCATTGTTCTGAAGCATTGATTTTTATGAGCTTTTAAAAATTACTATATAAAAGCGCCGTTTTTCATGGGGGTTTGTAAGTTATTGTACAAAAAGTATCGGGGTTCTTGGGGTTTGTAAGTTATTGTACGGCAGCATATACTGTTCACGAGGTTCGGTACGTTATTGTACTGAAGAAATGGTTGTTGATCGGGTTTTGTAAATGATTGTACAGAATCACCGGTGATTCATGGGCTCTGTAAGTTTTAATACTGAATCATTGACTGTTCACGAGGTTCCGTAAGTTTTTGTAATGTGACATTGATTGCTCATGGGGGTTTGTATGTTATTGTACTGAAGCACCGGTGATTCATGGGGACTATGTAAAATATTGTATAGAAGAACCAGTGTTCATGGGCTTTTTGAAGTACTGCACTCAAGCTGAGATTGCTCATGATTTTTTATAAGTTACTCTGTAAAAGCACCGATTGTTCATGGGGTTTTCAAGTTTTATTCGTGAAGAAATTAAGAGCGGCTGTAATTAATTGAATTCTTGTTGCCATTTAATTCGAAATATCTGGCTTCACATTTCTCAATTAGTTATAAAGTATAAGATATAGAAATATACAATTTAGCCCGTTGTTTTGTATGGCTCTGATACCTGTCTTCTGTATTACGCGCCGAACATAGATTGACAAAGTTTTAGAACAGGGTGCTGTGAAGATAATTTGATTTGGAACTAAGAATGGAGCTTCAGAATTTGTACACTTCTCCAGATATTATTGATTAGACCAGAGAGAATGAGATGGGAGAAGAATGTATCTCGTATGAAAGATGTGAGAAATAACACAAACTTTTAATCGGAAAAGAGGAAGAGAAGAGACCGCTTGGACGGCATAGGCATAGATGGTAGGGTGGTATTAATGTTGCCCTTAAAAGGATAACATGGAAGGATATTGAATGGATTTATTTGGTTCGGGATAGGGACCAGTGGTAGATCGTTGTATACAGGATAGTGAAGTATGGCTTCCGTGAAAAATAGAGAAATGTTCTAATAGCTGAACGACTATTAGCTTTAAAGAAAGGATTACACTCTATGGAGCTAATTAATACTCATCATGATTATTATGTTATTATGGGAGTTAATTACTAGCCTGTGAGACAGACAACAATAATAATCAGTCTTAGTGAGTTCTTTTATGCACTCTTTATCAGAATTTACGAAATGAGCTCACAGGCCTAAGGATGAGTCCCTCGTCCCTCCAAGTAGGTCATATGCTTCCATCATAATTGGTATTTAGGGTCTACATTACAAGGTACATAGCACATTTAATTTTGAATCCAGGTGTTAATGGAGGGAGAATATTAACTATATACAACGAAGGCCAAGTTGTTCCTGTGTTTATAAGCACTGCGCCGTGAATATATTGAAGAAGAGTTGCAGCTCCATACATATATAACCTCGGCACTAGATAACGTCAGATTTATCGATGTGGAAACTATTTATGAAGGACAAGATACAATGATTTTTGGTCCATGCAGTGCAATTGTTTTGCAGTACTGGAATTGTATCTGCAATAAATGAAATAAAGTATATTTTAGTAAGAAATATTATAAAGAAAGCGTTTGGAGATTATGCGTGTTCCAGTTTTCTTTTTATTTGGACAGTACAAGCTTCTCTTAATCGGAAGAATTTTATCACTCTGGATGTTGTACTTCTGGCTGTTTGATAGTGTCTTACTGCACAATACAATTGCTTTGGAGAGTGCCTTACAGTAAGATGTATTTGTTTCGAATTGTGTGTTATACCAACCAACCAACCAACCAACCAACCAGTCGGTGCTACAGCCTTGGGTTAGCATTGGCCTCCTCTACAACCAGTCTCCACAACCAGTGCGTGCCGCCCTAGGAATGGATGCCCGGTTGTTAGGTTTCTCAGCAAAATTCTTTTACAGGATGAGGTTGTAAGCCTCATGCCCACTCCCTGGAGGACCAGGGTATCTCTCTTAGTCTGGACTCTACACTTTGATATTTCCGGCATTGGTGACTCAACCAGTAGTTAAACTACCGCCGGCATAGCTCTTCAGGTCAGTCACGCAAGCCCCACCACCACAAGGTGGAGACACCTTTGGGGGGGGGGGAGAAATTGTTTGTTATGGGAGGATATAATTGCTTTTGTATAGTAGTCTACAGAAGAATCTTGCAGTTGATTTTTACAGTGTCTTGAAGCAGTGTCCAGTTTCTCTGGACAGCGTCTTACAGGAGGGTAAATTTATTTGGCTAAAACTCATGACTCCTTATGATGATTTCCTTTACACGTCTTATTATGCCTACAGTTAATACAACGTCTTTAAGATACCCACGAAACAAGCACTTAATTAAAATCTATTGCAGTAATGGTCATACGACGCTTCTATCGTTTTATGCATACCCGTGTATATCGCACATTGTAACACCTGAATACAGCGTCAGAATTTCATGCTGCTACAGTCTCAATGATTCCTGGTCTCACCTATACGTGATGTAGAACGGAAGCATGTAGCACTCTTAGTAAATCTTCGTTTGAGCCTCAGCCAGCTTGCGGTCCTAAGCTCAAACAGCCTGAGCCTACCTAAGAACATCGTGGTAGAACAGGAAGACATGAAAGCGGAAGGAGAATACTCCCAACATGTGACTGTCAGCCAGTACGGTGTTCTGAGCTGACAGGAGACATCAACTTCCGACAGGATTGTAAGGACCATAATATGATTAATAATAGCAACAGTACCGTGGTAACGAAATTTATTTACACTTGAATACGGTGTGATTTAATTTTTGTGTCTTTCATCCCTCGAGTATGCACGTACACGTATTTTGTACACAAAATTAGGTTTACATCATTATACATTAATGTGAATGAATTATTTTTAAATTTTTATTAAACTGTTATATTTTCCATAAAAATATAAGCACTGTGATTATTTTATCATTATTGATAGTAAGGTTTACATAAATTTTGAAATAATAAAGATAATTTAAATGTTATATTCTACAATGAACGTACGTTCATTCCCGTTAGAGGCAAGAGTCCTCTGTGCTATAGCTGTAGGCCATGCGCGCGCATTGTTTGCAAGGAAATTTGTTGCATTAAATGCACTTTGAAATTCTGTCCGCGTTTTTCCCTTCTACAGCTTCCTTATTTTTTTTCGCCAGTTCTTCTTTGGCGAAGTATCAGTGTTTTGAAAGGAATGCTGCCACTCAGCTCATACTGAATTTATTCTTACCTCTTTAATAAAATTCTTCATTAGAAAGGTAAAGAACTCGCACAGTGATTAAGTACATTAAATATATCAATAATAAATAATACACTGTCGGCCACAGTTACGAGAGAAGGAATAAACATTGCATATTCTGACAAGTGTTAGATTTATTCTGCAGCCATGAACGGCTGGTAGATTATCAGGGCCTGAATTATCAGGCCATTCTTCTCACATTCGCTTTCGTAATTCTATTTAGAACGAATTCCTTTTCCTTAGCAACTGGGATTGCACAGTCCGTCTAGTGCCTGGCTACGGGCTGGACGACCGAGGGGTCGGAGTTCGAGTCCCGGTAGGCTCAAGAGTTTCCTGTTCTCCAAGTTCTCCAAATCGGCTCTGGGGCTCACCCAACGTCCTATCCAATGGGTACCGGGGGCCCTTTCCCCGTGGGTAAAGCGGCCAGGGCGTGAAGCTGACCATTCACCTGCAGCCAGTGCCGAGGTCAAGAAAATGTGGATCTATACATCCACTCCCCCATACGTCTTCATGGTGTGATGCTTAATTAGTTAAGCACAGGGACAACTTTACCTTTATTTCTTTTCTTTTTCGGATTTATCTTTCTCTTTGGCCTCTTTATCTGGTTGCTCTTGAAATATCCTCACAGTTTCTTCTTCTGTCATATCACGTGCCATGATAAAAAGCGAGAACGTACTTACTGTTTATATTTATTTCTCAACTGTAAGAACAGAGATCCTTCACTTTATTTCATTCACCTTGAGCTTACTCTTCTTTGGTCCTTACAGTAAATTGTTACCTTTACAATGCATAAAATCAGAATAAAGTGCCAAAGTATCTAATGTACAATAGGGCCGCGCCATACCTTAAGCGGTTAGTCGCTGGCTTCCAATCGCGCCCGCCCGGTTTCGATACCGGGTCTGGTCAAGTGGGATTTGTGGTAGACAAAGTGGCGCTGGGGCAGGTTTTCTCCGAGTGCTTCGGTTTCCCTTGCCAATCTTCATTCCACCAACTGCTCCACAATCACCCTCACCTATCACCTGGGGCTGGTACAATAGGCCAGAAGTGGCCGCAGTACAAGGGACTTAGTCCCACCCAACAAGCAACAAAATATATATATATATATATAATGTACAATTGTATACATAAGATGGAGCATGGCGGATTCAGACTAGAAAGCAAGCCCATTCCAGTCGCGTCATCTGGTGACGGTCCGGCTGTACTAATAACAATGACATCAACTCTGTCGGCAGTCACATGGGCAGTAAACGGAATACTGAACCGAAATAAATATCAGGCATGTAGTATTTGAATCACATTAACATAAGTAAAAGTGGCGTAGTCTGTACACCAACACGCATGCCTGAGTGTTAAGAAAACTTAGTTGTGTGTTTCGGTAGACATGAATATTCTGCAGCAATTCTAATGTTTGGGGAAATTCTTAAGACAAGTCGCTTTAATGCGGGAAGAATATTATGTTTATAAGGGCTGAGCCACTAGAATAATGTTCTGAAGTTCACAGAAATGGCGTGGGAGTGAGTCCAAGAACCTAGATACATGAAACTTAAGAAACTTAAATGAAGAATAGAAATAGTTTCTTAAACTACAAGGTGGAGATCTCTATGCGCAACTATTAATATATACTGTACAGTTGAAATGGCTAAGGTTCTTTTTTTTTTCTGCGCAGTTATGCAATAGTCAATGTTCTTATGTAAGATTTGAGGCTTTCACGGCGGTGACTTTGAAGAAAGCAGTCTTCTGGGATTTGGCACCGTGTAGATGTGGTGCTGCTTTTACCCGTTCTCACGGTCTCTCCGCTTGCAGAATTCTTATATTTTTTCTTCTACCCCGAAGATGGAGGCGATACGTTCCTCCGAAACGTCGGTTAACACCACATATACACGGTGCCAAATCCCAGAAGACTGCTTTCTTCACAGTCAATGTTCTTATTAGTTTCAGACAGATAAAATTATTGAAGCAATAAATGTTACTGAGAAGAACCTACATATCTGCCGACATTGCAGTCTCAACCTTCGGTAAAACCAAAGTTACTTCTAGCACCACGGTTTCCAGTGGCACTATGTATAAGAGTAAATAAGTGAAAGCCTTCTATATAGGAAATCATGGATAGAGACAGGAATCATCAAAGTTTTGCGTTAATATTTCGATTAACTTAATACAAATGGCTTAAAATGGCGGGAGTAATAAAGACTGCTAAAACTAAATGCAGAATTGTGAAGTGATGTCGCCATGTTAGTAACATGTTATGCTTATATGTTAATACAGTAACGTGATGGTACTGAAGTTGCTGTATGAGAGTTTAATCTCGGTTTTATTGATTACACTAATCGAAATAATCTTACTCATTTGTCGTTTTGATGTGTGCTTTTTATCCTGCGTTAGATTATACTGGTTATATTTGTCAGGCAACAGATAATCTTGTCTGAAGTGTTTGCTAAGTACTTGACATGCTTTCAAAGAGATTTATTACTAAATAACGACTAATAATTAAATCAAGGGGTGTGCAGAGCCTCATATTTCTTACTCTCCTGCTATATCGACGAAACTGAATATATAACATGTATTAAAGTCGCTAATGTTGCAATATTAATCTGTATATATATTTCTCAACAAACCCTTGCCTGAAACAGGCGGCATAACGCAGAGATTTCTCCCATCACCGCCGAATGTCGTGGTAGTGGTTACAATCGATGTCCAGTGACTGACTATTCAGATTTAATTTTATCGTGGTTTTCCTCACTCATGGTTTGCATTTTTTTAATGGTTCTACAGCCCTCTTGGGCTCTGGCCTCTGATTTTCAGTTTCATGATCATTTTACAGACGGTAGGACTTCACTGACGAGTGATCAATTCGTCGCAAGGCCTCTACCTAAACACAGAACATCACAAATACAGAATAAACACATACCCATACCAAATATCCATGCCTTTTGTGGTATTCGAACCCACGATCCCGACTTCCTGGCGAGCAAAGACAGTACATGCCTTAGACCACTCGGCTATCGTGAACTGCCCCATTGTTTTCAATGTGTCACATTATTGAAGACGGATTCCTCAGACGTCTGTACCAATTCATAACCAATATCCATACGTTTATTCGACGATATGTAATATGTTCTTTTGATAAAAGTAACTGAGAGTCGGGAGGTGACAAGTTCGAATTTCGGCAAGGGCATTGACATTGCTGAATGAGTTTTATTTTGTGGTTTTTCTCGGCCGTTCTGTATAGCTGCCGCCATATTACTATGAATCTTAATCCTACGGCCGCGCCATAGCTCAAGAGGTTAGTCGCTGGATTCCCACCGCTGCGGTCCGGGTTCGATCCTGGGTCTGGTCAAGTGGGATTTGTGGTGGACAAAGTGGCGCTTTGGCGGGTTTTCTCCGAGTACTTCGGTTTTCCCTGCCAATCACACGGAGCAGGCTACAATAGCCCAATCAGTGGCCGCGGTGCCGAGTGGACCCAGTTGGACTCCACCCCCCAATAAGCGATTTAAAAAGAAAGTAAATACTCCTGCATGTGGAGAAGAGCAGGCCCCGACTCTAATTGGGATCTGCGTAAAACTGTGGGTCTTCCTCTGTTGGCATTATCATTTATCATTTTATGTGGAATTGAAAATGCCGACCGTCAGATGCTTCCGCTCAAAAGCAACGTGGAGTCCCCTTCCACTTCATCCGGAGAAGCAGAGGCCGCAATACTCGAGGGAACAAAGCATAAGAACTAAACTCACAAGATCTATTTGTCTGTTTTAAGTGACGTCAGTTAGTCTGGAAGATATTTGCCGACTTTTAGGAGAAGCCTGCTACCTCACGCATCAGGGTGGAAGGAGGAAAGATGTTTCCTCGAAACGTTTGTAAATACATACCGGACTACACGACGTCACGTACCAGTCACTGCCAGGAGAATCTGAAATCTTACTACACGGCCGTCAGCATTATATTCAAATTTTTTTTTTAACAATTTTCTTCAGACCTTCTTAATTCCATTCAGTAATAACATACAGATCAGCCAAGTACAAGGTTAGACAATTAAGTCTGAGAACTGTATAAATTTTAAGGAAACCACATTTAAAATCTAACGTATCTTTTATTAATCTTCCAAATAGTCCCCTTGAGATGTGACACATATTTGTGCTCGCTCATAAAATTATCTGAAACATTTTCTGAATTCATTTCAATGTAATGCTAACAATTCCAGTGTTACATTCTTTTCAGTGTCCTCGTGTCTTCAAATCTCCTTTTCAGCGTAGATTTGATTTTGGGGAATAAGAAAAGTCTGGTGGAAATAAATCAGGAGAATATTGGGGGGTGGGGGTTGATTTAATTCTGAAATCTCTTGTTTTGCGAAAAACTGCTGTATTGATGCTGCGGTATGAGGTCTTGAGTTGTCATGCAAGACGAACCCTCTATTCTTCTTTTCTGAATCTGAGGTCTTACTCGATGACTTCTTTGAACCAAACGAGACAGTATTACCACTTATTTCTTGTTCACAGTCTTACCTGTTGCAATAAATCCTTTGTGAAGTATTTCCTGACTGTCGATGACTGTCGATGACTGTCGATGACTGTGACCAACATCACTTTGGTGTTTGACTTTTGAAATCGAATTTTGTAGTGTCTTGGGGATCTTGGCGAGCTCCATTCAATGTTTTGTCTTTTTGTTCGGGGATCATATTGGAGACACCAGGTCCTATCACCCGTTACGACTCAGTCAAGCAAGGAAGGATTATCATCCAGAGATTCAACAAACCCTCGACAAGCTCGCAGTCTCAGAGCCTTCTGCTCATTGCTCAAACAGTGCAGATCTTCTATTTTCCGAGATCTTCCACTCAGATTTTGTGAAGGTTTCTCTCCTAATTTCGAGTTCCTCTTCCATCATTCGAAGAGTCATTCGACGATCAGTATAAATCAATTCCCGGACTGTTTCAATGAAGTCAGTTGTTCGTCTCTCAGTTTCACCAAAATAACAAAAATTACATACTTAACCGACGGGTCTTCTTACTAATATATTGTCTTTCATATGCCGCTTAACATGATCTTGAGGCAGAGACATCTACATTTTGTTCTCACAAACTCCTTACCTAAGCTTCTATGTGTCAACTTTTGAAGAGGTATTTCTTTCAAAATGTTTTATGTATTTCATTGTCTTTCCCGTTTTAGCTACATGACGCCCTTATATAACACTTTATTTACTTATTTATGGTTTACTTACCGACGCTCTTAGCGGTTCAGACTATGTAGCAAAGAATCGTAGGATGAATGATGATTGGGAAGGATGAGAAAGGAGTCGGTTATAGCATACTTAAGAGTTATATCGCGTCATTTTCCCTGAGGAACTGAAGAGAACCACGAAGAACCTCACTCAGGTTAATTCGTGTCCCAACTGAGATTTGAAACAGGCACGCCCGAATTCAAATCAGAACTGTTACCGCAGCAACCACATCGCTCGAGTTTAAGCGTATGCACTTTATTGCTGTAAGAGGTTAGAACGCAAGTTCCTTGCTATGTGATGTGCTAAATTTGTCCTTTTAGCGGTCATAGTTAAGGCGTGTCCCTTACAAAGTTTTTAAACATTTGAACATTATCTTTAGAAAGGACACCTTGATCCTTAATCTCGTCATATATAAGGAAGCGAAAACACATCAAGTAACTATGAGTATGAGGGGTGAGCCATAAAACTGGCCTTAGCACTGCGGCCTTTAGTGGTTTATTGTGCTTTCATCAAGTAACTAACTTAAGCATAAAGAAAAAACTTTCGTCCATACATGTTTCGGCCATCATCAAGAGGCAAACTAACATTACACTCATACAAGTTTTTTTTAATTCTCTTAGTTAGGGGTGGAGTCCAACTGGGTCCACTCGGCACGGCGGGCACTGATTGGCCTATTGTAGCCTGCCCCGGGTGATTATGATGATGGAGAATTTGGTGGAATGAAGATTGGCAGTGGAAACCGAAGTACGCAGAGAAAACCCGCCCCAGCGCCACTTTGTCCACCGCAAATCCCACTTGACCAGACCCTGGATCGAACCCGGGCCGCCACGGTGGAAATCCAGCGATTAACCGCTTGAGCTATGGCGCGGACCATACAAGTTATTACCAAATCATTGCGAGGACTTGTGATAGCTATGCATATTAAGACTAAGTAGTCGAAACCTTTTAAAGTAAGTCAGAATAACGTACGTATTGTCGGCTTTCATAATGATTTGTAGTGCTGACTGCGTAGAATTTTGTTGATTCTTATATTGAAGGCCATGCGTCCGTCTGTGTATTGGTTCTGTGTGCACTGGAGGCAGTGTTTCGGCTTGTTTTATTTATTTAAATAATAAATTAGTTACACTTGATAGATGTCTACTGATATTTAATTTTAAATTAATTTCATGGTTACACAGTTCTTTCTCAGAAACATTAATATGAAATAAAACATCGCGATTTTGGCGTTTGGAATAGAACGATCTGAAGTTTAAATCTAAGTCAGAAGTAAGTGGAATATCGAACTGACAAAAGCTGAAATATACAAATTAGCAAATTCTCTTCGTAATTTATCAGTTTACAGTTTACTTTAGCCTGTTAAAGCAAGGTTATCGAGACAAAGGAAGACATCTGGCTCGTTCGTGACGTACTACATGCCGTAACGTTCTTGCAACGTCTTAACGCTCTACAATTCGTTGCTCTGATAAACCGATGTTGCACAATTTCAGAGCTCCCACTCACCGTTACAAAACATATTTAAATATATAAGTAGAGAAATTAAAATAAAGATAAAGATACAGCTGTCTCTGTGCTTAATTAATTAAGCACCACGCTATGAAGACGTATGGGGGAGTGGAGGTATAGGTATACGATTCTTGACCTCGACAGTAGATGAGAATGGTCAGCTTCACGGCCCATAATATTTACTCCTGGGGAAAGCTCCCAGGTACCCACTGGATTGGAGGCCGGGTGGGCCCGAGAGCCGGTCTGGACGCTGTAGAGAAGAGCATCTTATAATTTTCATTTGATGTATCCTGTTATGTTAAATATATTAATTTCTTTATTAAAATCCGTCACAACACAACAACAAAACAGTTGAGGTTTAACAGTATTTTACTATATGTTTCGGCTTTTTAGATATCCATTATCAGGCGAATACATAATTTACGTGTTCTTAAGAAGAACATCATGCCTCTGTTGGGAATCGAACCCTGGCCGTGCAGCCCATAGCCCGTCGCTATACCGACTGACCTATGAGAAGTGGAAATGAAAATGTTTATTCATTTCAGTTCTTAAATCCAGACTTAACAGCACCAATTCAAATGAAGTAAATATTAACATTCATTGATTTCTTTACGAATATATGAGTAAATTTTATTCAACAACTTTTTAAAGAATCTTTATTTTTATTATATAGTTATGAAGTTGTTTGACTGCTGTTTAATGCTGAACTATCCACCTTCTCGTCTTTATCTATTGAGCCGTTAATTGCTTTTCATCAGCATACATAACGGTTCATGCATCGGCGTTACATGAAGCTCTTATCGGTTGAACCGTTTAAGCACGCATTAAGAGTGAGTGGATGTATTTGTGTTGCTGTGTTACGGAATGGCTATTGTTATTTTTAAACTTTGGGCCACAGCCCACAACCAAGTTGTGTGTAATGAACACGCGTTTCACTGCAGTGCCCACTAGAAGCCCCCCCTCCCCTCTCGTCTTTGTGTCCCCTGGAGGCAACGAATTCCTCTTAACTTCCCCTCAAGATTATCTCTCGATCTAAAAAAAAAAAGCTCGTCTCTTACGTCATAACACTTTGATTCACAATCAGAAACGTTCGCGCCTGCTCCTGATGCCCGCTTCCTTCCGATGTTTTCCTGTTTCTTATGGATTTAACAAAATAATTCTTTACGCAATATTGCAGAAAGTTTCGTTCACTAACGTCTATTTCACAATATTTTAAAATAATTTTCCAGAAGAATTTGTTTACATGAAGTAAGACGGTTTCCAAATATTTCCAAATTTCACAGTCTGTGGCCTGCAGACCAGTGCCTGTCTCTTAGACAATAAAATCCAGTAAAAATAAAGGTAAAGCTATCCCTGTAACAGACCGTGGATGCCCATAGGGTTGTGAGACGTCAAGGCTCCCACATTTTCTAGACAATCGGCTCACAGATGGCGGCAACGTCGTCAGCCCTAGGCGCCGGCCCGCCCTTTACCTCCAAGAATATTACTGGTACTCATTTCACTTGGAGGATGAGTCGACCCCAGGGCCATAGTGCGGCTGGAAGGATTAGGCCTTTAATTCATTCATCAGTAATCTGTCAGACGACAGGTCCACAGTCTCTTCCAAAACATTTCCTCCATTTAATGCGATCTTCTGTTTTTGGAAAGAGACTATCAAGGAAAAGTGATAATGTGGTAGTTTTTCCATTTGCTTTCCACATCGCAGTACAACAACCGTTCAAACCACTCTGATCACGCCTGTTGCTATACGAACTTGAACCATCTCGAGCATCATTTGCTCTGTGCTTCAAGTCGCTATTGATGACGCTGCTTCCGACATCAGTTTTTGATGTCTCTCTTCGTCTAATGCCTACCCTTTGACCTGTCCAGCAAGGAAGGCCCTGCCAGCAGCTACGCTACCTCTGGTATAGCTCTCAGGGTCCTTGGCATATTCAAACCTTCTCACCACGATAAGGTGGAGACACCAACGAGGGGGATTAGGTCAATTAAAAAAAAATCCTATGACCTCATCGGGATTTTATCCCGCGACTTTCCGGCTTGTAGCATAGTGCCTCAACCAACTAAGCTACCTCATGCCCCCAAATAAAATCACAACTTACAATTTTGAGAGCGGACCGGGGGAGGTTCGAAGTTAATATGTTGTAGTGCCTGACCGAATTTTATGAAATCATTTACAGGCATTGACCACAAAACGTCGCCTCTCTAACGAGGCTGTGCGATGTATGTCTCCAATGAATATGCGATCAAAATAATTCAAAACTTGTTCCATCAGATTTTCATCACCTCACGGTACCTAAGGTGTATTTGTTTCATTCACATTGTTCCAAAGCAAAAATACTGGACTGAGGCCGTTGGCTTAAAACGTAATGCTACTAAGTTAGATTCGGGGATTTCCCGGTTCAAATCTCGGCCGGGATATCGACTATCCTGTTCGAAGATTTTCGTAGTTCTTCTCAGTCCCTACCAGAGAATGTCCAGATAATACCCCAAATTATCCTACTACTGCTGTCGTCCGTTTTTCAGTTTATTATTGACACCCAACACTATATAATCTGGGCTACTGAAACCATCGTTAAGGAAACTATCCGCAGGGTAAATACACATGCGTCTTTTAGCTAGATAATCCCACCGTAAGAAAATGAGAAGTGTGAAGCAAAATCGCTGTTTACAGCTCTGAGGGCGTTCTACAAAAAGAAGGCATATTTACCGCATACTCCATATGTTGATGGCGGCTTGTCTCGCCCTGTTTGCGAGAATAAATTAGGCCAAGTTGCGGAAGTAAACAAGGGACCACCCTCGCTGCAATATCGGAAGCATATAATGTAGTCGGTAGGAGCGCGGTAACGTCTGGTTACGCTTAAATAATAGCCACTAAAACATTGAAGCAGTTCACGCTTCGACGTTGCTGTAGTTATGTACGCCGTGGTTCGTGGCTGCGGCCAGTGAACAGAAGAGTGTACTTTACCAAACCAATTCGAATTTTTTTAAGTTCATGAAAGAATATTTCCGAATATTGTACTTGACATTTTTCAGAATCCACTTAGTAAATTTTAATAAGTAAAACCGACTTCATGCACATGTTTATATATTGTAGATAGGAATCTATCAGCCGATCGCAGTGACCACGAGATTCTGTCTTCAGCCTCTCGAACAATGGGATTGTGAGTTCAAATCCAGTTCGAGATACAGATGTACGTATGATTTTCCGTACCTCTATTATCTTGTGGAGGTAGAAATCTTTCGAGAGGCTGATCCCCTGTCCAAGCAGACCTGTAACTGTCTTCATGATTCGTAGTTTAGAAGTCAACTCTAAATTGGATTATATCACTGAGGCCCAAATTCATGAAGATTGAAGAAGAGAAAGAAATCTGTCACTGCAAAAGCGATTCACGCCACATATTACCTTATTTACTTCATAGACGTCAATTGCTTTTCATTGCGTTTCGATAAGTGTTAATCATATGTAATAATGTCGACGTTATCCATTGTCCGAACCTTTCAGGGACAAGGTTTTGGAAACCATATTTGTTTCCGTCTTCAGTTGTAATGAATTAAATCTTCATGCCCAGTTGGGCCTACTAGAAAGAGCTCTTTGGTTCAGTTGTTCAGACCAGTCCTTTCTACCGGGGACAACTGAGTAGGAGCTGTGCCCTCATCACGCATGAAAACAGAAACAAATCCAGCTTACAAAACATTATACATTAAAAATTAAGGCGGCGGATGATGTTCAAAATAATAGTCATTTCATTGTAAACACTATCGGAAGAAACATTTAGACATAGTCGAAATTGCTGGGGTTTTTTTTTTACTTTGCTTGTCCGTCTTCCCCTATTGTAAAGAACACAAAGGATCACACCACATCGAGAACTAGATGTGTTTCCATCCTCATGTGAGGGTAGCACTTCCTAACGAAACCAACGGTATAGGCATCTCGCACCCCCTCACCTGAGGATGGAAACAGAGCCGGTTTCCGAAATATTGCATTCTTTATTATTCTTTATAACAGCGGATGATAAATGAAGTCCAAATACCTAGTAATTTCCTAGTGTCATATACCAACGTTAGAAGCCTTTAGAATCTACGCGCTTTGTTAGATTAACCGTGCAGAAAAACGTATCCAATTGAAGTTGAAAATTTGTAAAACGTGAAACTTCACTGTGACTGAAGACAATGAAGTGTTCCTTGGGGACCAGTGATACCAGTATGTAATGAATGTCAACATTTCAGAGCCTATTGGTGTCTCCATGAAGATGATAACATTTTAGGGACTTTCCTATTAAATCTTGGGGTTATTCGATAGGCCTTATTTACAGCTGCCAGTTAATCGAAGTAACGGACGTTGATCATTTCCCCAACTGTGTAATGACCCTCACAAAATTTTGGAGACTGGGACTTCGGAAATCCCCCTCGTCCCACAAAATTTAGGCCAACAACTTAGAAACTGAAGTAATGCGAAGGGAAATATATTCATAGAAACACAGGAAATTGCGAAAGCCCGCTCGAACACTGAGATCATGGGTCCAAATCCCACTCGAAGCATGAATATCTGTTTTCGTTATTCTGTATTTGTGTTGTCCTGTGTATAGAAAGAGGCCTTGTGATAGGCTGATCCCCCGTCCAAGGAATCCTACCGACTGTGCATAGGATTAAGAAACTGAAAAGCTGCCAAGGCCCAACAAAGGGCTGTAGAGCCCTAGATAGTTAGTTATGGGTAGTGTATTGCACTTTTATATGTGTGTGAAATTCCAAAAATTAGCTATTTAAATGCTGGAATACGGTTTCGCTTTACAGACTGCCCCAGAAGAATTTTGTTCTGAGGGTCACAAAATGACGCGTATTTGAGACCAGGAACATGAAGAGGAATAACAAGAATATTTTAGTAAATTGTAGTGGAATTTCCCCCCCCCCCTAAGAAGAGAATGCCAATCTGCCTATAACTGGTTTAAGTGGTTTGTCGCTTTGTCGTTTCCGTGGAAAGCAGACGCACAATTAATCCCTCTTATGTTGGCTCTGAGATTTTCATGGCATTGGCTATGAACAGTATTATTTTCTGGGATATGATAACTTATAGTCTGGTAGAAGTTACAATTTTTAAAGAAATATATTGTTTCCATCTTCAGGGTCGAAGGATGAGCTAACCAAGCAACCAGCAATATGCGAAATACAAGAAGAACGAGCCGTGCGTTGAAACCCTCTGCAGGTGCAGGCTTAGAACAGAGTCCAGGAAAAAAACAGATAGGACTAAAGGGAAGCTTAACTAGTCCTGGTCCTGAAAGGGATCACATTTGCAAATTTAAGGAAATGGGAGTAATCCAATTCCTGATTTCTTTGCCCCTGCTGCTTATCTGTAATCTTTTCCGAAACGTCGGAAATTCTCTCTCAGACTATAAAGCGTCACTTCCCATCAGGCGCTATACTCTTCTTAACCTCAGTTACAGCAGTCCAAGAAATTGACAGGAAAAAATTAAGTTGGTGAATAGAGTCTATATTATGGAGCAAATTTATAAAATCTATCGCCGTTAAATTATTACTCTTATTGTATGAAGCTGTATATGTCCAGAACTTTATAGTTGAAGACCTGTATATTCGGAGAAATCGTTGTTCCAAACCTCAAGGCTCTTAATCTCAGTGGGACTCAATGGAAAATTATCCGTGGAAAACATAGCTAGAGATGGGAATCGTCAAATTTCCTGTTCAATTTTCAAGTCATTCCAATAGTAAAAATAACTAATGAGTTTAAATATACTAAGAAACCTTCAAAAATTAATACGTGGTTATTAAATCACACGTTAAAACATTACATATTAAGACATAGGGCACTTATTAGCATTCCAACGTTACATAAGATTTGATGATTCACAGCGAATAAATGTGTTACAATCTTCTCTGGCGGTCAGTCATACCAGTTTTACAATTAAATTGACATGACTGTTCGGCAGAGAAGATTGTAACATACTCGTATATTCTTCCCCGAAATATTTCCCTGGCGTTTTCCTTCGAGTGGATGTAAGCAAGACGATTCCGAGGTTGGCTCTGTAACTGATTAACTTAGTTCCCTCGTATCTCCAGTTCGACAGTCCACACAAAACACCTTTAATCCATACGCTGGGTTAGTAAGCTGTATAAATCGATCTGCATGTATTTTTTTATTGCTAGTGGGGTGGGACTAAGTCCCTTGTACTGCGGCCACTTCTGGCTTATTGTACCAGCTCCAGATGATAGGTGACGGTGATTGTGGAGCAAATGGTGGAATGAATATTGGCAGGGGAAACCGAAGTACTCGTAGAAAACCTGCCCCAGCGCCACTTTGTCCACGACAAATCCCACTTGACCAGACTCGGGATCGAACCCGGGCCGCCGCGGTGGGAAGCCAGCGACTAACCGCTTGAGCTATGGCGCAGGCTCCATGTGCATGTAGCTGACACAGGCTACGTCTAAAAACATATCTCGTTTCCCGATAAGGTAACTGGATTTTTCAGTTGGACGTAGGGTCGACTCAGCCTCTAAGAGAAAAGAGTACAGGAATTTTCNATCTAATCCTTCCGGCCGCACTATGGCCGTAGGGTCGACTCAGCCTCTAAGAGAAAAGAGTACAGGAATTTTCTCAGGGGTAAAGGGCGGGCGGCCGGCGTGTAAGGCTGACAATCTCACCGCCACATGTGATCCGATATTCTAGAGAATGTTGGAGCATCGATGTCTCACAACCCTATGGGCCTCCACACCCTCTTACATGAATGTTTTTACCTTTAAAATGTAAAGCTGTCCCTGTGCTTAAATAATTAAGTCACGAAGGCGTATGCGGGAGTGGATGTATAGATCCGCGTTTCCTTGATCTCGGCACTAGTTGGAGTTGAGTGGTCAGCTTCACGCCCAAACCATTTTACCCCCGAGGAAAGAGCACCCAATACCCATTGCATAGGAGGCTGAGTGAGCTCTAGAACCGAGCGGCCTCCGTAGTCTAGGGGTAACGTCCCCACCTCATGACTCAAGGTACGTGGGTTCAAAAACCCGGCATAGGTCGTGGAATTTTTAAGGGCGGAAAAATTCAGGGAACAAGTCCTCCGGGAGGGACTTTAAGCCGTGGGTCCCGTATCGTAGCTTTACGGCACGTAAAAGCACCTCGTGTCTCTAGGAGACCTCTGAGCAAATTTAGGCCAAGTTTCCCGCCCAACTAGTTTCCAATTCCTTCGGTAGATGGGGGAAGTATCAGGTACCACTGCCAGAGGAGGGGGGACCTCTCTGACAGAAAGGGACTAAAGTATTAGACACCACTGCCAAGTAGAGGGTAGAAACCTTGCTGGCAGAAAGGGACTAGGAACCCCTGCCAGAGGAGGGACGACCTCGCTGACAGAAAGGAACTAACTATTAGATACCACTGCCAGTAAGAGGTTGGAACCTCGCTGGCAGAAAGGGGCTGATAGTAAGCACCAGTACCGGTAGGGTATGGAGACAGTAGAAATTAAAGGGGGACGCACAATGGACCAGTAACCGGTCTAAGTGCATGGGGAAACCCACCCCCTCAATACGGAATACGGAACGTTAGAACCGGCCTGGACGACGTGGAGAAAAATTGTAACTCTACTGAAACTCAAACTCTGACCCTTCGGTCGTCCAGCCCGTAACAGTTCTCTATACTGACTACGCTATTCCAGCTATCCTATGTTTATCTTTTCTTTAATTATATATATTTTACATAGAGCTATATGCCAAAATATTCACATATATCTGTAAATAGGTTGTTTAAATATGCTATGCCGCGTGCAAGATCATGCAGTTTCTAGTGCAGTGATGTTATTTGATTTATGTGGCTCAAAATGGCGAGCTGAGCATTGTAAGGTAATGAACTTTCTGGATCCATAAAAGAGAGGAAATATCTTGTCCAAGTAAGCAGCTGTCAGCTTCTCAAAAGGATCTTTACTGTATTTACCTAATTATTAGCGTGACGTCTGTAGTGTGATTACTTTTTGGAGTGTGTCATGATAGATTTGTCTTCAATAAATGAATATCAGAATTATTGCTTTGTGCGCAGTCGCAAAGAATACGTTTTGATCGTGCTTCAGTAGGGAGGAGACTTTACTGCTTTAAACCTAATTCAGTTCTTTTGTCTTCCGACATGGCGATCTCTGCTGAAGTGATACCGGATTGTTTGAATGACGTCAGAAACATTACATCATTGCGAATCCAGGATCCTTGTAGCCAAATTAAGTTGAAGAACCTCTGCCAAATATATGTTAATAGCACACACTTGCGGGGGCTTGATTGATGGCCTGACAAATATACCAGCACATCAGGTGGATCGTATTGCAAACTGTCCTTCACAGTGAAAAGTGCACTAAATGGATTCTGTCAGTGCGAAGATACGTAGATACATAAAAGAAAGAGATGTATTCGATTCAGGACGCAGTGGGGCCCCCAAAATGATTCATAAGTGTATGTCGAAAAGATGTTTCAGACTGGATAATTCATGTACGAAAGGATTATTATTATTATTATTATTATTATTATTATTATTATTATTAATGCCAATAAGCAAATCAAACTGATGTCAATAAGCTTCAGAGC
>NW_019720705.1:658927-662534 GCF_002891405.2 Cryptotermes secundus
GGATTTTTCCACGGCGCCCAAAGTTAGAACATAGGCCTACCTAACAGTTGCAGTACGCAGTTGATGCGGTTAGGTTGGTTAAGTTAAAAAATAAATGAATCACGTATTTCAAATTCACAAATAATTTATGTAAAAAGTATTAAATAAGTACTCATTTTGAACAATCATATCATTGAATAAATAAATCATAATTAGTGAGACGGATGAGCCTGTTGTTCACTGCACATCTTCTCAAATCTTGGGATCAAACTGGGCACAGGCACCCTCATTTCCTGTTCCACGTTGATTTTCGCACGATACTTGCTTTTTATCGCAGCGACCGCCGAAAACCCAGCTTCGCAAAAATATGACGTCGCAAATGGAATTAAGATTCGCTAAGCCTTACCACTTAGCAGCGGATATTCATCTTTTACTGATATCCAAAAGCCAGTTAGTTCCATGTTGTCAAATTTTGTCTTCAGTGTATTGTCGCAAGACAGCTCAATAAGATTTTCTTCTTCTACAGAAGTAAATTCAGATGGAGCTTTGGCCCTGAATGGGTCTTGAATCCATGCGAACTTGACGATATTATCTTCTTGAAAGTATTTTTCAAACCAGTTGATAAGCTGTGATAGGTGCTCTTCAAAAACAGATTTTACGTTGTGAGAGAAATCAACTTCATTGGAGATCACAAACTGCTGCAACAAGGGGAAGCAATCTTTGCCACCGTCTTCATTCATTTTTCTTCTCCATAGCTGTAATTTTTTTCTGAAAGCTGAAATCTTCTCTACCAATTTCAAAATGTGCATGTTGCCTCCCTGCAGGGAGAGATTCAACGCATTTAACTTTTCAAAGATATCACACAAGTATGTTAGTTTTACCAAAAAATCTGTTTCCACGAAGTGTTTGGCATACTCGTGTTTTTCCTCTTCAAGAAAAGTGTACATTTCCTGCCGTAATTCAAACGTAGGGGACAATACATTGCCACGAGAGAGCCATCGCGAGGGGCAGTAGTACAACAAACACGTGTATTCGGCTCCCATATCCTCACACAATTTTTTGAAAAACCTTGCTTTCACTGGCCGAGTTTTTATAAAGTTTACCACATTCACCACACATTCCAAGACCACATTCAGTGGAGGACTCACATTTTGATGCGAGTGCTTCTCTGTGAATGGTGCAGTGGGTCCACAGTGAATCCGGAGCTTTGCTTCGAATAAGCGCCTGCAGTCCTCCATAACGGCCGAACATCGAACGACCACCATCAGTACAGACACCAACGCACTTTGTCCACTCCAATTTTTTTCAACCATAAATGTGTCCAGGATCTCGAACAAGCCTTGAGCCTTCGTACTTGCAGTGATACTTTTACAAAAAAAGTCTTCCACAATGTCATTACCATCTACGAACCGTACATAGCAAATCAAATGTGCATCCTTATTACTGTCCGTGGCCTCATCCAGCTGCAACCCAAATCCCTTCCCTTTTATTTTTTCAATTAATTGATCATTGAGATCCTCCACCATGTGCTGGATTCTTCGACTGATAGTACTGTTAGACAAAGGCAACTTTGAAAACAGTTTCCCCGCAGACTCGCCGATCATAATGTTCACCAAATCTACAGCAGCCGGTAGAATTAGTTGTTCTGCGATGGTATGGGGCTTTTTACACTTCGCGACTCTATATGCAACCTTGTATGATGCTAGCAAAGCATTGCTTGGTATTGACACCTGCTGAGAAAAAGTACCTTTTTGTTGCTTTAATACTTTTAACTTTCTGGTAAAGAAATCGCGAGGTTTACCTTCCATGTTTCGATGATTGGTTTCTAAATGGCGTTTTAGCTTACTTGGAAGCATGCACTCTGGTGCCAAAACTTTCAAACACAGTACACACTGCGGTCTCTCTTCATCGTTGACATCTGTCGATGTAAAGCCAAAATCCAAATAACTATCGTCATATTTACGACATTTCCGCTTCGTCACACCCCCCGTCACTAGTTTGTGGTGCGTCCTCTTTATTTTCACTCCTACAATGCTTATTAATGTTCAATAAAAACTTGTCCATTTTTAGGAAGATAAGAACAACTTTTAAAATTTACTTGATCACAACACCATTAGGTTGGTTCGATCTTCAATAAATCAAGAGGGCGGAGACAGCAATTAATATACAAACACCAAGTACCGAGAAAGTTCGATAAATAACTAGAACAATCCAGTCACTATATTCACATTGATACACTGAGCGACACTCACGTCTTTTCGCTGAGCAACAACTGCCTTCTGCACTGCAGTGACTAGAACAATCTAGAGTTTAATAGACTATTAAATTCTGACATCGAGCGCCATCTAGTATTGCTATTGAAAAGCAAAACTTTTAGTGGTTTATACAGCGTCCATTGGATGTCCATCCTATCATCGCATCAACACATCGATGGTCCGATTCTAAAACCACATGGGCTCAGTGTCATTTCAGTGAAAATATTTGAATATTTCGAGGCGCCCCAAAAATATTTCGCGGCGCCTTAGAGCGCCGCGGCGCACAGTTTGGGAACCACTGGTATAGACTGTCATATTTTATATTTTGCTCTTTAATTTTTATGTATTTCTATGTACTCGTGCTAACTTTGTAATTGGCCACTGTGCTGTTAAGTTTGCACATAAATAAACACGAATTGAATTGAAGTATTGTATACTGCTCTATTTGAAATTCGAATTGTTCTTCGCTGTCATATTTTGGCTTTGTCTGTGTGCTTTTGTTTCTGTATCTTTAGTCATGCTCACTTTATAATTAATGTACACTATCATATTTTGTATTGTTTTTATAATTATTTTTGTGTTTTTCTCTCTCTTCGTGCTAACTTTGTAATTGGCCTCTGTGCTTTTAAATTTGCACGTAAATAAACACGAATTGAATTGAATTATTATTGTCACTACCGGTAATACCTGGAACCATTACCATATTATTAGCCGCCCGAAACGTAAACGCAGATAGAGAGATAATGAATAATGACCTGAAAACAACGCGGAAAGAAACAGCGGTGACTTAATTTGAGGTAGTGTCCCGCCATTTTCCTGGAGGGACTGAGGAAATTTAGTCAGTAGAACCGGTCTCGGAACCGAGCTTCGAAACGGAAACGCGCAGAAAATGAAGCATGAATTCTACCCACAGGACTGTGGCCTTCGACATACAGCATAGACTTCGTGCTTCACGACAGCTGTTATTGTTTCTTCCGTAAGGTCCTGTCTCATGCTCTATTTCTGGTCGGAGTGTTACGGTATCTGGTGACAAAGGAAAAGACAAATATACTTCAGGCGCTGCCTCTTCGCTCTGTGTTGAAAGTTCACTAGCTTGGAGTCGCCCAGTGAACAGGATGGACGGCGAGAGATATGTCAGGCGTGCCAATGTTACTAACGAGATGTATGTGCAATTTACAGCCACAAACACATTCCGACCATTTTATATCAGTGGCTCAGAACTATCAATCCGAATAGAAGTATAGCTCCCTCTGAGATCCTCTGGGTCCGTCAGATCTGATTTTGGATTGAATCCCTTAATTACATTTTATTTGGAAATATTTCCTCCTGTTTAATATAACTTCCAGTTCATCTGATATCCCCAATAATAATAA
>NW_019720705.1:662587-701085 GCF_002891405.2 Cryptotermes secundus
TATCTAACATGTGCTCTGTCTGTAATTGGTCTTGCGGCTGTTAACTTGGTATATAAATAGTACAGAATTTAATTTAATTGAATTATTATTATCTCTTATATAAGATATTTTAACGGACATTAATTAATAATGTTATTAATATACTAGATATGTGAATCATAATTATTTTAGTGACAGTGATTTTTATTAACTTTATTAAGTATAATTATATTCAATGATATATTTAAAATAATTATTTATAGGTTCCTAATTACAAATTAATTTTAATAATTTTTTGTGATAACAGAATTTTGGGACTTTTCCCATCGTTCGATAATTTAAAGAACGCAACATTTCGCAAACAGGAGCTGTTTCCGTCCCCATATGTGAAAGAGTGAAAAACGTCTATTCTTTTGCTTTCTTTAGAAAGAATTAACTTCAGTAACTTGTCAAGTGTTCTAGCGGACCAGTGATTGAGGTTAACTCTTTATAACATACCTTACACAATAGGTGTTTCCCACCCTCACACCTGAGGACGGAAGCAGATCCTGTTTCCGAAGCGTTGTGTTCCTAGTTTCCAGAATACCGGACGGTGGGCAAAATCCAAAAACCCAGCAATCCCGAGTGTTATACACCATTGCCAGAACCTTTAGAATCTACTGAAATCATTTCTATTGATACTGTGACATGTTGACCCCTACCTCCCCAGCGGTACGTGGCGGTAACGTAACGCTCGCATTCTTACGGTAATAGGCGAGTTCCCGCCCCGCCACTCCCCTCCGCGGTGACGTCACCGAGGGATATCGCGGTCGCTAGGCAACGCGAGTCAACAGCGGCGACGTTACGATAGTAACAGCGGTTACCTCCGCTAGCGTTACATAGCAACACAGGGCCAGGCAAGAAGGGTGCCTATTACGTGGCCGTTTTCCCGTATTGTCTGATCGGGGCTACATACGGAGCAGCGAAGGCTATTCACAGTCAGGTCTAGTGTGGCTACCGCAGAGTTGTACTGAGTTATAAAGTAACAGTCGCCGAGTTGTATTCAGAGTCAGTCAGCCAGTCAGTTGTATTGTGGCATTTGGAGTGTACTATTTGTGATACTGCAGATAGCAGTAATCGGAAATCTGTAATTTGAGTGATTGTATGAGCGAGTGTGAAATAAAATTCGCTACATCGAATACATCGAGAATTTATTTGTCGCGATATACGCCCGATACGCGACAATACTATTGATGTTTATAGTTTGTTATTCACAATATCATACACATATTTAAAGTGTAATGTAGTAGTTGTTATGCTTTTATAACACAATTTGAAGGATTTACAGTTTCATGTATTGGTTCGTAGGATTATGATCTTTTTAATGGTATTTTAGAAACTAATAATTACAAATAATTTTAAAATTATATCACAGAAAGTAATCAGCAGGTAACCTACAGAGAATCAGAACTACATCTATGTTAATTTTGCCCTTTTTAAATTAACCTTCAATCTGTTGATATTATAAATATATATTGGAGATCATCTACAAATATTTCAACAAAACTCCTCTAAAAATTAGGGACTATTCCAATGATGACGCTCGACAAAGTATCCGAAAATTCCGTATTATTATGACGAAGTTTCGAGAAATATGATCTCATTTAAAGGGGGGAAGGGCCGGAATTTCTCATCGCTTGGGGGCATATGAGATTGCATGGTCCTGGTAGAGGAGAATTTTATCAGATTTACTATTCAGGACAAAGAAATAAGTTAATATTAAGATTTCTAGGCTAAAAAATGTCATGTAGTTTGTTAAATATTTTAAAAGAAATTTACATTTTTTTCATCGCGTTAAGAACCTCATATCTCACGCATAGTAGAACCCGGTTACTTCGCTCGGGTGACACACAACTTATATTTGCATGGTCCGCTTGAAAGATCTGCAGACATGAGGCAAGAGGTAAACTCAGCCCTCGAATATGAACACCGGGACGTAACTATAATAAACGCAGTGGTTTATTTTCCTCAGTATCATCATATAAACTGTCCGATATGACTCATGACTTTTACAGAATTGGAACATAAACACAAATATGAAGTTTTAATTATACTCAACAGATAAAATCCCTTATGAGGCAACGTGTTCAGTAGCCACTTCCTCCCCTCTGAGCGCAAACCTGGATATTTTATCTGCTTATATTCTGGCCCCCCCGAACTCAATATTTCAAAGCAGAATTCTGGGTTTTTAAAGAGATTAAACGAAAGGGAAACCTCTGATACTCTGTCAGTAGAAACCAAAAATTCAGTATTGCCAACATCAAAGCCCAAATTAAAATTCAAGAAACCGGCCGGGGCGTTAAGCTGACCACTTACCTCCAGCTAGTGCCGAAATGTGGGTCTATATATCCACTCCCCCAAAAGCTTTCATGGCGTAGTGCTTAATTACTTAAACAGTTAGTTATGTATGACTAACAGTTCTTGAACGATCAACCCAGTTCCTGAATTGGATTATAAGGATCTTCAGAACTTTGTTAAGGTAAAAAGGTAAAGCTGTCTCTTTGTTTAACTAATTAAGCACTACGCAATGAAGGCGTAAGGGGAACTGGATTTATAGAGCCACATTTTATTGACCTCGGCAGTAGTTGGAGGTGAGTGGACAGCTTCACGCCCCTGCCGCTTTAGCCCCGGGGAAACATCCACCGGCACCGATTTGATAGGAGACTGAGTGGGCCCCAGAGCCGGTCTGAACGACGTGGAGAATAGAAAATCCTTGACCCTACCGGGACTCGAAATCCAGCCCCTCCGTCCTCCAGCCCATAACCAGTAGCTATACAGACTAAGTTATCCCGGCTCCTTTCGGAATATTTTTATTCATTTAATTTAATTTTTAACGTAATTTTTAGCATACTTTCCTTCTTTAAGTGAGAAGTGGCCTTATGAAATCACCATTTTGTCATCGTGTGTTTGCGTGTGTGTGTATATCCGTCCGTTTGCGCGTGTGTCCCTGATTTCAGTCTTCTAATTTCTTGGCCGATTTTCAGGAAACTAATATGAACATTATGCCATTAAAAACAACCTAATGCCATAATTTTAAATTCCTGCAATCAGTAATATCAAAATGGCAGAAGCGAAATGGTGAAATTGATAGAGTAGCGCCAGTTAATTTAGTTCTTGAAATGGTGTTCGGTAGTAATCTTCGAAGCCTGTGAAATATTTATTTAAGTAGTTTTTTTTAATGTAAAGTAACTAGCTTGTGACTGGAAAACTTTCTGTAGCTTTCGATTTCATGGAAATAATCATTCCTGAGCTTCGTGTAAGATAAATAAGAGCTGTAATTTATTGCCTCGCAATTGAAGGATCTCCAGATACTGAGATACAATAATCACCTACGAAAGAAACACAAGATTCGTTTGTAAAATTCTGAAGGTACCAAATGGCTGACTGTAACTCGTATTATTGGGATTATAGAAACAAACACAAGCAGAACAACTGCTACATTCAGAAACATAATGGCAGTCTGCATCATTCTTTGTTTAAAGTTCTTGAGCAGCTGTGTGATTCTTGCGAAGCAAATGGTAGATTTTAAGCATTTGTGCAGTTTCGTATACACGACCGTATGGCCCACAATTCATCCGTACTCACACACGTCCACATTTAAATTGATATCGCTTAGTAACTACACTTACCGTTCTTTTATCAAATTACCGTACTTCTCTTAAGCACGATGTTGTTATATTTTTTTGTCAGATTATCACCTCTCACTCTAAAGCATCTCCATGTAATTGTTCAAATAGAAGTCTTTAGTGTACATTAATGATTTTTCTGCTATTCTCTTTGAGACATTTTCACGTCACGTACCCCCCAGATCGAATCGAGTAGTTGCGCTAATATTGTCACAGTAAACGAGATCGATATTAATCAATTAGTACGGCATTTCCCTCAATAGATGGCATCAAATTTGACATACTGAGATTTATGGTGGCTTTCACATAACCTGTCCTGTGGTTGTTCCAAGGTCTTTTGAGAATTTGTTTTACCTTTCTGAGAAAACATATTTAGTTCACGTAGATTTGGCGATTTCTTTGGTGAGGGCTGGAAGATAAAGGGTTAAAATAATTATTCGTTCCTCATGTTTATCACAACCTAGGGACTCGTACTATTATAATTTGGACCTGCTGATAACTAATGATTTACTGGAGCTAGGCATGTCATATCTGGATTTGTCATAGATCTACAAACATACCTACACATCATATGTGAATCACTCACTCAAAGAGCTGAGCCCTTCTTGAGAAGCTGCCAATTGTACAGCTATTCAAGAACTTTCCAGCATTTTATGGAACCCGAAGGTTCATTATCGTGTTCACAAGAGCCCTCTACCGATCCTTATCCTGAGCCAGATCAATTCAATCACTACCATCCCATCCTATATCTCTAAGATCCATTTTAATATTGTTCACCCACCTACGTCGTGGTCTTCCCAGTGTTTTCTTTCCTTCCAGCTTTCCCACCAATATCCTATATGCATTCCTCCTCTTCCCCATTCGTGGCACATTCCATATTCATCTTATCCTCCTTGGAATACTGTCTCTAAGTAAAAGATTACAGACACAGTTTAGTTAAGAAATTTTGATTTTAAGTATTATATATATATAAATGAGCGAAAGAAATAAATTCGCTATATATCAAACCACGGCGTGAACTTATTTGTAGCGTGACACACAAAACACGCTACAATATATATATATATATAGTTGTGCCCTATATTTAAGTATAAATCTCACAAAAATAAAAGAAATTGTCATTTCTCGCAGTACTAGATCTGTTAGGTAATGTTGTTCTTATGCTTAACTAATTAAGCACTAGGTCATGAGGTCGTAAGTGGGAGTTTTGTACAGACACACGTATTCTTGAAGTCGGCACTAGTTGGAGGAGAGTGGTCAGCTTCACGTTCCGGCCTCTTTACTCCTGGTGAAAGAGCCCCGGTACCCATTGGAAATAAGGCTATGTTGGTTCCAGAATCGGTCTGAGTTAGAGTTCCAATTAAGGGAATTTCAAGAATTTTATTCGTAACTCCTTGATTGATTTACAAGACAGCAACAATTTTAATAAAAATACACTAGAAGACCGACTAAGGTAGAAGGAAGTTCTCACATATAAGTATGTTTGCCACACAGGTATTCAATGAACTGGAATCCCCAGCCGAGGTGTCATTGCTGCAAGAGCTGCAGACAAGCGTTCTCAAGGAACGACGGTTTTTGATACACACCATAGTGAACCACACAATCAACTCGGGGCACGATCATAGCGAACAGTTTCATAACTTAACATCGTTCGTTTCCCATAAGCTTGGCGAATATGAGGAAGTGGTTCAGGAGGCCGTGAGGGGCGGCGTCACATTGCCACTGAATCCAAACACTCCAGTTCCAATGCCGGCTAGATGGAACTTCCTGCAAGCCGTGTTCTTTGCCTCAACCGTCCTGACAACTATAGGTAAGTATACAGGCTGTAGGCGCATGTGTGTTGCAAGAGTGTCATTCTGTCTTCCCCCATGTTCTCCAATGGAAACTATACTCAGTATACATACTTACTTATGGAGCTGAGCCCTTCTTGAGGAGAAGCCAAATCTGCAGCTACTCAAGAATTTCCCAGCATTTTATGGAACCCGAAAGTTCATTATCGTGTTCACCAGAGCACTCCACTGGTCCCTATCCTGAGCCAGGTCAATCCAATCCATACCATCCCATCCTGTTTCTCTAAGATACATTTTAATATTATTCACCCACTACGTTTTGGTCTTCACAGTGCTCTATTTCCTTCTGCCTCCCTCACAAATATCCTATATGCATTCCTCTTCTCCCCCATTCGTGCTACATGACCTGCCAACCTCATCCTCCTTGACTTGACCATTCTAATTATAATCGTAACTTTGTTACGAAAATGCACTATACTCAGTATTATAAACAATAAATACAAAGAAATTGCGACGAAAAGTAACCGTTCTGACTTGTATTCGGGAACTGTCCGTTTCGAATTTTGGCCGCGACAACTCTCCTGGCTGATGTCTTCAACATTTTCCTCAGCTCTTCCAGAAGAATTCTGTGATAGTACCTCAAATTAAACTTCGGCTGCATTCCTTTCCAATCCATTATGCACTAGTTATCCTATTGTCACATGCTATGTTGTCTAAGACAAGCTGAGCCGTTCTTGAGAAGCAGCCACTTGTGCAACTACTCAAGAACTTCCCAGAAATGTATGGAACCCAAAGGTTCTTCATTGCGTTCGCAAGAGCCCTCATATAGTCTAAGATAGCGTCGTTAAGTAATAAATAAATAAAGGACTGGCCCGTTTCAGTGAGACCCGATATGAACATCACGCAAACAGAAGCCTTTCGACTGAGCACGCTTTCAACGAATCGGTTATTTATCGGCTATGCGAGCTTCATATTTTACTTACTTTGTTAACTTAACAAGCTCCAGATACCAAGATTACACAGAGTCGAATAACTGGATGGTTAGTGGTTGATGGATAGGAAAATACTTGCAAGAAAGAGGCAGTGGCCTAATTTAAATTACTATTCTGCCTCTGGTTCTCTATGGGTGTGAAACTTGGTCTCTGACATTAAGGGAGAAACATAGACTGAGGGTGTTTGAGAACAGGGTGTTGAGAATATTTGGACCGAAGAGACATGAAGTGACAGGAGGTTGGAGAAAACTGCATAATGAGGAGCTTCATAATTTGTACTCTTCTCCAAGTATAAATAGAACGATCAAGTCAAGGAAGATGAGGTGGGCAGGGCATGTAGCAGGAATTGGGAAGAGGAAAAATACATATAGGCTATTGGTGGGAAAGCCGTAAGGAAGGAGACCACTGGGAAGATCAAAGCGTACGTAGGTGGACAATATTAAAATGTATCTCAGAGCGATAGGATGGGATGGTATGGATTGAATTGATCTGGCTCAGGATAGGGACAAGTGGAGGCCTCTTGTGAACACGGTAATGAAACTTCGGGTTCCATAAACTGCTGGGAAGTTCTTGAGTAGCTCTAGAATTGGCGGCTCCTCAAGAATGGCTCAGCTCCATGAGTAAGTAAATAAGTCCCTCAGAACTTGCCTGAAGTAACCGAGTAATACCACGTAGAATCTTAATCAGGATAACCGGTATGGACATGAAATTCCTGGAATATGAAACAGGAATACAGGCAACTCAGCAGGGACTTTCGATTCAGCTAACGCGGGGTTGGGAATGGAATTTGGATTAAGATTTTAAAGTTTTCTTCAGATGATATTCAAGCAATCAAAACGGTCATAATGTTTGATCTGATATTTGATATAGTAACATCCGACCCAGTAGACTGAATTACGTAACCGAGAGAGCGTTGAAGGGCAGCTGTCTGTACGAAAATTGAGAATGCCGTGCTTCGCCTTCATGACAATAGTTGCAGGACTGTCATTTTGTGTGTGGGGTTTGTATAATGACATGTTGTCTTATAAATAGCACTGTGAATGGTCTACCCAGAGAAAGGCGGAAAGTTTATTTCTCTGCATGCTTACTTACGTACGTAGGAGGACCAAGATATTCCCGAAATTCAGGCATATTTTTCAATAAAAAGATTAACGTGAAGAAACCAACCAATTCACCATCGAAATACTGTCCTTCTGCTTATACACATTTACTCCAGCGTTCCCACCATTGCTGGAAGCACCTCTGAAGGTCCTCTTGTAGTAAACATCTGAGACCTGCTGTCGCATTCTGTTGAATTTTCTCCTCGGGCGAAAACGCTGGCCTTTGAACCCCATCTTGAGGATACATTACCTGGGCGGTGATTGGAATCTCGGTTCTCGCCAAAAATTACTGCGCAGCTAGGGCGGTGTAACAAGGAGCTTTGTCAGTGCATAGGATCCGGCTGTTTCTCCATGGCCGACTGCAGCTTTCAATATCAGTAAACAAAATTTTGCTATTAAGTGCAGACTGCTTTATGATCAGGATTTTAGTAGTAAAAGTTTGAAGCATATACTAAAAACATTACATACTTTTATAATTTTTCTTTAGTGTATGCACTAACAGTGAACATTAAAGCCTTAATACTCGTTGTTTATTCAATCGTTATACAATTTTGACTCCTCGCCAATTTGAATAAATATAAACGTGAATATTAATATTGTTTATTACAAGAGAAAAGTTTATCACAATTTTATTTATTCAGTGTATATTAAATAAGGCACTTATTATTATCCTATTATTTGAAAATCATTAATGTTAGAATATCATACATAATTCCTTCTGCGAATCACGCCTGTCACCGCACACTATATAATTTTACAATCTTCTATGAATTAACTATTGTTCTGGTATTTATTAATTATGGTCAATTATTGGTTCCAATATTATAAATTTCCGTGCTCCGATCATAGTCAGCGGAAATCAGAAGTGAATTAAGTATTGTGTAGCTTATTACCATTTATTTCAAAGTTTCTGGTTTTCCCAACTCTCATCTGTAAATGTAAATATAAAATATACACACATGTAACATTATCAGTTTCCGTGTATGAAGGTAAATCATTGTCGTTCTACTTAGGAGAAAACTTGAGGATGCTCAGGGAAATGTTTAGACGCAAAACAGGGCAATTACCAGGAGGTCTGAGTAAACTACATAATGGAAAGCTCAACAGTACTGCTCACTGAATGTTATTGTAGCCATCAAGTCAAGAAAATACTGTTTATGGATGGGAGGTAGGTGTAGTACGCATGGGAGAATTGAATGCACATATTTTATTCGGAGAATTTAAAGTTTACAGAAAAGTTCGAAGACCTGAATGTAGATACTCTTGAAATTTACCATAAAAGTTAAAAAGTGAGGGCTCAGATTGGTTTCAGCTAGTTCAGGATTGAGCCCATTGGGAGGGCTCGTGTGAATACGATAATGAAACTTCGGGTTCCACAGGAGACTGGAATTTCCTGAACAGCTGGGAGGTTTCGAACATTTCTGACGTTAACTTTGAGTAGGCAACCTTACACAAGAAATATCCTTTGTGTTGCATCAATTTCCGGTGTGGAGATTTTAGTTTCTATTCTGTACTGAAAATATAATGGAGTAATTTTTTAATGATGGCATGAAGATATGCATCGGCAATTGAAGGATTAGGTAATTGGCTGCCGCTAAAATTTTGTTAAGAGTTCGAGGTAACCGTACCAATGACAAGCATATTATAAAATGCAGTTAGATTAATCATCCCCGAAGACTACCATCATATAGCGGAGAGGAAATTTGAACACCTAAGTGACCCGGACAGCTATGCTGGCGGGAGTATAAGCTCCTGGGAGAGCCATCCACATCAGTCAGCCAAAGGGCAGGGGCCAGACGAAGTGTAATCTCTGGTTCTCTAGGTTGGGGGTTGGGTGGGGCTAACGAAACCTCCCGAGCTAACGGAGGAGGCCCATGGAGGAAGCTAAGACTCACAGAGGGTTGTAGCGCCAGTAAAGAACAAGAATAAATAGGTAAATACTATACAGAGTAGAGAGAAATTTTGTTGTAATATAGGCTACGTTAGAGTCGCCATCTATGGGGGATCGTAATATCGGCCGGCTATGACTAACAGTGTAAAATAAATATGAAGCCACGAAATTTAGCTACATGGCTTCAGATGGCTCGACAAGTGCACTGAGTTTTCTATAGGTTCTGCGCGAATCGGGCTTGCGTGTTACCTAGGATTTGAGGTTTTCACTGCAGTGGTTATGAATAAAGTGAATAAAAGTCAATTGAAGTTTCGGAGAAACATGGAGCCTCAGTTTTCAGGGTCGAAGAAGAAGCAAAGCAAGAAACCAGTATGAGGTAGGTAGCGAATTTAATCGGGCTACAAGGCGTTGTGCCCCAGAAGAGAGGACTTTATCGTCGCATTCGTACTGCATTGTCTCAGAACTGCTTCTAGTGAGTTTTGAAAGAACACATAACGAATAGCAAAGGAGAAATTTCTTAAAAACGTACGTTTCATAAGATGGAAGAATCAGAGGGAAAATATGTCTGTTCGTCTTTCCTCCCATCAGTCTGTACCATGTTCGAAGCTACACCGAAAGTAAAAATAGACCTATGTTATATAACTAATATTATTCGAGTACGAAAAGTCCTGTAGCAGAAATTTACAGACTTAAAAGCTGAGGCAACATATGTACATTAAACACACTCTGGTTCCCCCAGTTAAAGCTGCAGCAATTTGGGTTATATATATTTTAACTTTCGTATACAGAAAACAATTATGACTACATGTATTATTTTAAAGAAACAGAAACCTTACTTTATTTTTACCATACTGATTTAAAATTAGACCAAAAGATGAGCCAGTCTTACGCAATGCAATATAAAGCTGTACCTCATAGCGTTCCATAAATCATGCAAATTCTTGTGCGTAGGATGTAAAAAGTCAACAAATCTTCTTTCAGCTTTCTCTGTGTATAAGTAGATCTTTGCAGTCACAAACCACACCGAATCCATCTGCAAGTGACCCAGATGCTCATATATATATATGTTACTGTCCCACAATTTAATTCGTTCATATTGCAGTTCATTAACCTCTGATATTATTAACCACAGGAGTTAGTTATTTGGGCCATCGAACCGTTTTTTATATATACACAGCCTCACCAATGAGGCAACTTGTTTTATTTCCGCCTTTGGTGAAATTACCTGAAGGAACCTTCGCTCTGTTGGGCTGCTAAGTAGGGATCTGTCTTGTCCACCTGAAGATGGAAATAAACCCATTACCAAATCATTACAATAGTAAATAAAAGAATTAGAAGAATGGATAAAATCCAAGTAAATAGCCTCAAACGCATAGACCTATAACTTATTTGATAAAACAGCTTTGCGATTCACTGAAAATTACCACCGAGCAGGTTATTCAAGCAGCAATGTTGCCAAGTTTTGCTGAGAAGTTACTGAGTTGGAATATCATTCACATTGCTGGCTCTCATGACTTAAAATCTTCGTGGCTTTAGACGGTATTTCATGGTGAATGGGGCAATGTTATCATATATTTAAATAGGCTACGCTCATCTCCTTGAACATGTGCACTACCTCACTATTCATGATCGTCTTCTGGCCTCCGAAGCTCTACGTGCCTAATATTTGAAGCTGAATAGAGTCAATATATTTATCTATTTCCTCTGCGTTTTTAGAGTTCACTTGACATCATGTAGTTTATTTACTCACGTATCTGTCAACAAGTACTGGAATCAGATATCACTCTACGACTTCGAAATTTAAATGCTGATAACGAGTAAACTCATACAAAAATAATTCCAGATTCCGACTGCAATGTGTTTATTATTGATTAGTGACTCTAACAAAATTAGAATGATCAACTCAAGGAGGATGAGGTGGGCAGGTCGTATAGCACGAATGGGGGAGACGAGGAATGCCTATAGTATATTGGTGGGAAAGTCTTAAGGAAGGAGACCACTGGGAAGATCAAGGCGTACGTGGGTGGACAATATTAGAATGGATCTTACAGAGATAGGATGGGATGGTATGGATTGGATAGATCTGGCTCAGGATAGGGACCAGTGGATGGCTCTTGTGAACACGGTAATGAACCTTCGGGTTCCATAAAATGCCGGGAAATTCTTGAGTAGCTGCAGAATTGGTGGCTCCTCCAGAAGGGCTCAGCTCCATGAGTAAGTAAGTAAGTGAATCTAACAAACTGGGAATTTAAAAAAATTTATATATCTTTACCAAGAAGATAAGAGAAGCGCTGCGTTTATTGCTCTCTTAAAATCTGATCATGGGAAAGTTGAGGATAAACCTTAAGGGATTCCGACTACTGGAGATAATTAACAATTTAATGTGTATGGTTAGTATATGTACCCTCTACTTTACCAATAAAATGCTTTATATTTTGCCCATAGAGTATATTTACACCTTTCACAAAGTTCTCGGAATAAAGAGTGATTATTTCCATGAACAGTATAAATGGATTGGTCCTTGTAATGGAGACGCATTGTGAAGAGTTACGTCCTCTGGGGTATAACGCCGTACAGTCCGGTGGAAATTTAACTGATATTTCGGAAGAACATGCTGCCCGGCGTTGTATCCTAAAGAAACAAGACTCCTCATAATCACCGCTGTGCGAATTTCAAATCCTATATGACCCAATGGTCGGTCACGGTAATCGAGCGGTCTAAGGCATGTACTGTCTTCAATGGCATGGAAGCCGGGATCGTGGGCTCGGATCCCACTCAGGGCATAGATGTTTAGTTTGTGTGTGTGCGTTTTTCTGTGTTTGTGTACAGATAGAGGCCTTGCGACGAGCTGATCACCCGCCCAAGGAGTCCTACCGAATGTGTAAGATCAAGAAAAACCGAAGTGAACGGAGACGTTCATGGTGGTAGGCCTAGGCCCACTGGGGCTGTAGTGCCAAAGAAAAAAAAATGACCCAATGAACTTCGTGTTTTGGAAAAACTGAATTTATGGATATTATTTATATAAAATTCATGATTCAGATGGATAAAATATTATAACTTCTGCAGATGCTTTCAATTTAACTCAATTATGCTATATAATTAGTTACACGATGTGTATATGACAGAAATTCGGGTGGTTCATGATGTATTCGTTATAAGTTTGCCGTTGTCTGCTGTGAAGCTTAAACAGAAATGTAAAGAGGTCTTTTAGAAATAAAAAGGAAGCCAAGCTGTGAAGCTGCTTCAGAGTTCCTGAAATATTTATGATCATATGGCTGCATTTTGGCATCTTCATAGACTGGTAACATATACAACCTAATGGCAACACTAATGTGGCCTGTACGCTTCCAAAAGCAACAATCTCTCATCAAAGGACACACCAGACGCCTATTCCTACAGTGAAGATGAAGTACGCTTGTACCTATCTATTTATATTTTATTTATTTGCTTTAATAATAAAAGAGTGGGAGGGGAGATACGAGTGCTCATTTATACAGGACACATCGGATTGGCTGCAGGATCTGCCGCTTCTTTTTCGATGTAAATAAACCGACAATTTCCTCAGAGACTCTGATGGGGCGTCCGTTGACTTTAGAGAAACGGTAATCACTTAATATTTTGGAGGGGGTCTTGTAGCAAGAAGATTGAGCTAAGTGGCGTCTTGTGCTGACTCTAGAAATTTGTACTTATTGTGCGGTCTTTGTGCAACTAACGCATGCACAGTAATGAATCTGGCAGTTTCGGGAAATATACATAGGCTAGAAATCTGCTTCGTTTTTCAGGCTGCAACATTCATGTACTATGTGCCCTCCGGTAAAGATTATCGATTTTGTTACGAGATTCAGACGAAAACGTAGAATAGATATTCCAGAATTAAATCTTAAAAGGGTGAAAACAAAGAAATGTACTGGCCTAAAAAAGTGAAGCTATCCCTGTAAGAGACCATGAAGGCCCATAGGGTTGTGAGACGTTGAGGGTCCCACATTTTCTAGACAAACGGCTCATAGATGGCTGTAAGGTTGTCAGCCTTACGCGCCGGTCGCCCTTTACCCCCAGTAACATTCCAAGAATATTCCTCTTACTCATTTCTGTTGGAGGCTGAGTCTACCCCAGGTCATATTGCGTCTGGAAGAATTAGGTCAATTGAAAAAATCCAATGACCTCATCGGGACATGAACCCCCGACCTTCTGGCTTTTAGCAAGTGCCTCAACCAACTACGCTACCGCGTGCTGGCCTAAAGCATCTTCAAAGATTTTCTTCACTCCTGAAATAATTTTATCATGATTTCCAGATTCAGTACCGTATAGCAATTTTATATGTATAGTATTACGGTTAATCTATTGTAGTATGTAGACTCGTTGCTAAGTAATGACTCTGTAAACAGCGTCTGTTGCTAAGCAACAGATTTCTAACACGCCCCAATGGACTAACTAGGAAGAAATATTCTCTGCGCAGTCCTTGCGACAGCTGCGTGACACAACAGTAGAAATGTTGGAAGCCGTGTTTCCTATGCAGTACGTGATGAGGTGATATAAGCAGAACATGTCTATAAAGTAGTTAGTTGTGAGACATTCGCCAGCCAGTAAGGAAGTGAACACGGAAGTTGAAGGAGCTACGACGTTTGAAGCCGTTACCAGATGAAAACCGGTGAAGATAACAGCAGGTTAAGAAGATTTAGTGCGTGCTGTAGTGAATTGTAGAGTGTGTGAATTACCGATAGCTCTATAGTTACTTGTAGTAACGATCTGTAAGTGCTCAATAAATCCAACTACAAATAGTCACCCATACACGTGATAGCATATAATGTTTATGATAAGTGTATCCTGAACAGGTTCATAATTCCTTCTGTTTACCAAATATTATTACGATAATCATACGAGAGAGTAATATTAAAGTGAATCTTGATAAAGAATGTGTAGTTATGGGCTCACTTCGTGTTGGTCAGTTCAGAAACAGTGGCTGCGTGTTGAGAAAGAATTAATGATACTGTGTTTCAATAAAAATATCATGACATTTCATTTCCCGGGCGAGCACTGGCTACTCAAAGACTGTTCTCTTTTTTTCACTGTCTCTATGTTCATTTATTGGTCTCATAGGTTACGGTAACATCGTTCCTGCGACATTCGGGGGACGGGCGTTCTGCATTCTGTTTGCGCTGGTAGGTATACCTCTGACGCTGAGCGTCATAGCATCAATGGGCCACATCTTCGCGACAGCCGTGTCATCTCTGCACGCACGCATGAGGAAGCACCTTCCGCCTGCGCCCGCCGTCTTTCTGAGTGTCAACACAGCGGCGCGTCGGTCCCTCACCGCAGCTGCCGCAGTCGTGTTCCTCTTCCTGTATCTAGCAGCGGGTGCTGGGCTCTTCATGCTCTGGGAGGAGGACTGGAGCTTTTTCGAGGGTTTCTACTTTTGCTTCGTCACCATGACTACCATAGGCTTCGGTGACCTTGTGCCAAGTACGTACTAGTATTACAGCTGGGCAAAGACAGTGTACCATCCGATAAACTTAGTTCTTTTTTAGTTTCGTGGGGTGGTGAGACTGAGGTCACTTGGTACGTCGGCCACTAATTGGCCTATTGTACCAGCCCCGGATGATGATGATGATGATGATGATGATGATGAATGTAGAGCAGTCGGTGGAATGACAATTGGCAGGGGAAACCGAAGTACTCGGAGGAAACCCACTCCAGTGACATTTTGTCCACCACCCATCCCACATGACCAGAACTAGCCTCGAACCCGGGCCACCGAGGTGGGAAGCCGGCGACTAACCGCCTGAGCTATGGAACGGTCAACTGCTAAGCTTTATGAAATATTGTGCTGGAGCTTCGTGTTGTTTTGTACCATCGGTATCACAAACTCCCCTGAAACACATCTGCTTACAGTTACACTGTTTGCATGCACCTTCATTAGGCGGCATGCTTGGGTCTATTCGGCCATCGTCAGGTTAGGCAACAAATTATCCTGTAGCTGCTATGTGGGTCAGTGTTTAAATTACTGCTGCATGCGCATGTACGAGTTTTGAGATATCAACTTTGCGTATTTTCGTATTAAGTTTTCTTGTAGGCAACTCATACTCTACCTGCACAAAACGCAACACACCATTCCAGTACAAAGTTTCATACATTACTCTAAATGAAAAAGTTCTTAAATACATGAATTTTAAGCGAGAGCTGCTATTTTGCAAATCCCACAAACATTTTGACAAAACTGCTCAGAAGCAAACGTAATACCAAAATACGCGAAGTTGAAAACTCAAAAATCTCATCTAGACGTAATATTTTTCTCTCTCACTCCAATTTTTGGAACATAGGGTTGATTTCTCAGTTTAATTGATAATTTTTTATAGACGGTAGGACTTCTTGGACTGTACTTAAACATAGGACAATACAAACACAGAATACACGCATACACATACCAAACATCCATGCCTTGTGTGGGATTTGAACCTACGATCCCTGCTTCCGAGCGAGCGAAGACAGTACATGCCCTAGGCCGCTCGGCTACCGTGACCGGCACACAATAATACAGATGCAAGAATCTTCCATTGCAGCAGTGCAAGGAGCCTGATGATGGTCGAACTGTCCGAAATACGTTGCTTAGCAGAGGAGTTGTATGCAATTAGCGCCATTGTGCACAATTGTGTCTGACGGAGCCGCATAAAAACCACTAGATTTTATGCCTTTTAAAAGTACACACAACTTCGATCGCTTATGATCACACTGTAAACTGTAACTTACTTTGTTAACTACTTTCTAGAATTCTGGAATAGAAAAGTGGTCCATGTGTATGGCAATAGCTTAAATGCCGCTCCAGGTGACAAAATTTTCCTCGCAAATTAAAAACATTTCAACGTTCTCAGATTTAGTGAAAAGTAATAACAAGGGGCACCCTGACTCTGTGTCAAAATTTGTCATTATATTGTAATGCTGAAATTAGCAATCAAAGAAAGAGCAACAAAATTACGGTTCCGTTCTCTCAAGGCGAGAAAAAAATCATTGTTCATGGAATATGTATTGATGGGGGAAATACTTGTTCTATTCTAAATATAATGGCAGACCATGAGCACCTGCTATCAAAATATGCAAATGAGGCATGATGGGAAATGTCAGAAACGACAGTTTTTAAGTCAATATACAATTTTAAGGCTTGTCTTATAAATGTAAGCAATAAGTATTTCCCACATTTCTTTTCTCAGATCTATAGAAATATTAGAAACATACATTTCAGACATCATTCTATTCACAGTCTTGTATTCACTCAGGACCAAAACTTTCCTACCTAAGCTGTAGACAATTTCCCTCACGAATCATATAATGTAAAGGCCGTTACTGCGGCAAGCACTGGCTATATCTTTTACCTATTTTGTTTCGATGTACCAAACTTTATTTGTGCTATTTGTTCTGCTTGTTCTTATTTACAAGTACAAATAAAAATTAGACGGTGAAATAGAAATATAATATCCCAGCGCCGTATCATTAGCCTGCACTTCTATTTGCCTTTGTGTGAATTTTGAAATTATGTTGCATACAGGAAGGATTTTGATAAAATTGGATTTTGAAATCTACTGTAAAAGTCTGCACTGCATTTGATGACTTGTATCAGCCTATTATAACCCATAAGTTGCACGAAGCTCAAATCGAATTTCCATAAAATGAAGAGTGTATAAATTAAGGGGTGCATCTCACAATATCTGCTACCCTTATAGGAAATATTCTTTTTATACTTCGTATATTTATGGACTAAAGACAGGAACTTTACTCTCATGTAACATTCACTGTCGAGACTGTTTTGATTAGAAATGGAAAATATTCTCCCCACAGCCTAGGGGGATGCGTATGTAATTGAAAGTCATACAATATAATAACACCTCTTTCGTTGGAAATCTGAGGCCAAAATTCCAGAATGCCATGAAGTATCCGTTTGAAAGGAAGTTCTTCGTGAAATATGAGAAACAGCACGCGAACGCGCAAATTTGGAATATCTTGTAGAATGTGTAGCATTTCGATTCATGCGCTTGATGATGCCTTCCCACGAAGTCTGTAATATTGAAATGCGTAACTCAGAACTTCGCCTACAAGAGGCTGTCGCTCGGTCGGTATAGTTCGCTTGCGGACTAAAAACGAAGGAGTTTATTTTTTTTTACGAGTAATAACTCAGAACAGATCGTAAAAGTCGTAGAGCTTCATAATGCGCTTGTCCTGTTTGAGAGCATTTGACGCTATCATTATTGTTTGCCCACTAAAGAGAAGAACATACCGATGTTCTGTCCTTCCAGAGAAACCCAAGTACATGCTGCTGTGCACGCTGTATATCCTGGTGGGGCTGGCCCTCACGTCTACCATCATTGAGCTGGTGAGGAGACAATATGCCCAGTCCTGGCGCAGGCTGCAGGCTCTCTCAGGGCCTCTGGCTGACACTCTCAGACGGCTCGGCGAAAGCGCTGGGGGCGGTATAGATGTCACAGCCCTGCAGAAGATGCTTACTATAGTCAGCGTTCCCCGGCGGGTGCAGGTACAGGATTGTGGTCTGATTTGTGTGATAGTCAATATGTGAAATCTGAACTTAGTGGAAGCAATATGGTGGAGAAAATCATAATACAGAAAAAATCCCTTGGCAACACAAGATTTTATTAAATTGTATGAATATTGTATGGGACAGTATGCGTTATATTTGAGATCACAAATACCCCGCGTTTCGTGAGTTGTTTCATCTCTTGTCTTTAAATGATTTATTGTCTTTTACTAATAAATTTATAATCCTTCTACACATATATAACTGAAATATAACTGTGAGATAAAAGTCCTGAAATTAAGAAATTCCGTGTTGCCATAGCAAGATTACCGATCGTTAACACATAGCACGAACAAGTTATCTAAGAAGTCACAACCGAGCAAGCAGCCATTTCTTGCAGTGTGTCGTGTCGTTAGGTGAGTATTGATAATGTTTTGATGTGAATATGTGAAGTAAAGTCAGCATCCATCACGAAATGTGATTCAGTTTATGAAGCTCTGGAAAGTTTCTTTCCGTTTCAAAGCATGCACTTACAAGGTTACATATAAACCAGTCCAACAGAATCGTACCGAGGGCTCTAGTCTGAAATAAACGGCATAACCTAAGTGTATGTTAGGTTTATGCAGATAATACGAGAGCTTAAATTTACACGTCCGTGAAGATCATAGATTTCAGCAAAATCTATGTATGCCTCCTGTTAATTGCGACTTATTATGCAAAAAGGGCCGCGTCATAGCTCAAGCGGTTAGTCGCTGGCTTCCCACCGCTGCGGCCCGGGTTCGATCCCGGGTCTGGTCAAGTGGGATTTGTGGTGGACAAAGTGGCGCTGGGGCAGGTTTTCTACGAGTCCTTCGGTTTCCCCTGCCAATCTTCATTCCACCAGTTGCTCCACAATCACCCTCACCTATCATCTGGGGCTGGTACAATAGGCCAGAAGTGGCCGCAGTACAAGGGACTTAGTCCCACCCCACTAGCAATAAAAAAAATTATGCAACAAAATAATACGATCGTTTGTGGTGTATTTTCATGTCCGATAACATTAGTCACAGCGACAGTGGACCGTAATACGAAGTAAAACTCCACGAAGTGAAACTCCACTGGAAAAGTATCTTCGCCTAAGGCCTGTATAGAATTTGGTCTTCATTTATTTTGTTTGTCTCAAGATTGTTAGTAACTTCTTCTCTGATATGTTCGACATACACGTGTAGTTTCTCCCTGACCCTAAAATCAATTTATTAATGCAGTGCCTAGAATCAATTGCAGATATAGAGTTTTCTTGCATATACTTAATAAGTGTCGCTTATGAATAGCAACAATGCTATAACCTAAATGACACAACCTGTAAAGTATAATACCCGTGAATTTTTCACGACAACAGCACTTTTTCATATATGTGTGTTAACAATATGGGAGAGTAAAACTAATGTAAAGTACAATTCGCACCACTTTCGGTGCGAATTCGCGGGAATGCCGACGGAAGTGTCGCGCTGCTGTTTATACATTCATTCATTCATCTGTAATCTGTCAAGACGACAGGTCCACAGTCTCTTCCAAAACAGTTCTTCCACTTGATGCGATCTAGGGCTTTCTCCTTCAAATGAAAATATCCTCTTCTGTCCCCAAGGTCATCCAGCATCTTCGTACGTCTTCTTCCTCGTATTCTGGTCACTTCTATCCACCCCTCTATCTTTCCTTTAATAACTTCTTTTAGAAGGCAATTACCGCGTAAGATACGTATGACCAATTCAATTAGCCTCCCGTTTTCTTATTTCGTGTAGGATATTCCTCTGCTCACTGACTCTAAATAACACTTCTTCATTTCTCACATAATCGGTCCAACTGATCTTCTCCATCCTTCTCCAACACCACATTTCGAAGCTTTCCAGGTGTTTGTGATCTACTGCCCTAAGTGTCCAAGTTTCTGCCCCATACAAAGCATACATACATACGCACGCTGATTGCAGAATCTGATAACGGATGGGACGGAACATTGTAGTCATACTCAGAATTAATGGAGTTTTGGGTTTTGTCCATCATATGGTATTCCAAAAACTAGAAGCTACAACGTTTCGGAAAATTGATCTTTCTGTCCTCAGGTAAGGGGAGAGAGAAATATGCTCTGTCAGGTGGCTTAGAGAGAGGCAACCTCAGTCAGACCGGACGATGGACAGAGTCCAAAAGCCAAGTAATTCTGAGCATTATACATCAACGCCAGAACCCTTTACAATATAGCCATACTCATAGTATTAACTACATTTGCCTCGCCAGAACTTAAAAGTTATTGAGTTTATGTAAGCCGTAAAATTTTATTATGTGCACGAAAAATAATGCACGTGCATTGATATTGTATTCTAAATATATTTTATGCCCTCATTCCATAATAACATTCATGAATGCAAAAATTTATCCCTCATATTTAAAGATGTCCCTATGCTAGTTGCCAATAAATGAACAAACAATGTCAGTGGCGTTCACATATCGAGTGTACGTGAGACAGTTACAGTTCTCGACTCGTGTTTCGTGTTCACAGTCTGGCGAATCGGGCGCTAAGGAGCGCCGAGAGTGGGAAGAAGCGATGGCAGCAGTCCTGAGGGACATTGCATCGAGTCCAAAGAAGCAACCCCCACCTGTCGTGCAGATAGTGATCTACGAGTCCTCGGTGTGATGCCAGATGACTACCACATTATCGTCGAATTCCTCAGTACGCGTACACTGACAGGATGGGTGTGCAATGCGGAAAATATGCTCGGGATGGACTGGAATATTTTCGAATTGTGTATGCTGCACGGATTCTAATCCTAAATACAGTTTATTCTTTGTTATCCTAAAGGGCCTGTAGTAGGAACCCCTTCAAGCGACGGCAGAACTGAAGAGGACATCGATGGGAGTCAGAAGTGCGCCCAGAAAGTAACACTCACTTTTGTCAGTCTGAAGCAGAATGTCGAGTGTGACGGAAGCAGCATGCAACTCGGCATGTCATAGAAGTCGCTATCAAACTTTTGCTTCCTGATTTTATAGGTGTATCATAAATCATTTACATCCATTCTTATATTATCCAGAAATGATCCTCAAAGGTCTTTGTTCCCGAAGCCAAGATGAAAAGCCATATTGAAACCTATTTTGGTCTCAGAACATTTCGGACATCATTTGTGAACTAAGTTATGGCAAGGACCTCCAAAAAAAGGCATCGAGATTGAACGAGATTCTTTGATGATTTTAACACGATTCTAAAACACGGCGATATTTTGTTGTTGTGTTAATGTGCAGGCTATCAGAGTTGACGGTCAAGGAACGCTCCTTATGAGGGAAAGGAAATTGAGATTTGTACTAAGAACTGCAAGAAACTAACTAATTTTGTTATATGAACTGTAGCATGAGCCAAAAACTTTCAGTCTAGTCTTCTGCTAAACAAGAAGCTTATCTGACTATTGGGCAGAATGTACAGTATATTGCAGACATTTGAACGCACGGTTCCCATCTGTACGCGAATTCTGGCACACTGCACCATGACTGGAACTTTCCGGGATCAAAGAATAATTACTAGGTCCCCTTCTGGTTCTGAAAAACGGGGAAGGGAGGTTAATGAACATAAGTCTACTTTCCGACTGTGAGTAATTGCATTAACACGACGTCATAACACAAATTAATCATCATTCTTTAAGATTACAAATTGTTTTGCACCCTGCCAGGCCATATCATCGAGCTTTTGATACGCCTGTGCTTACCTGAGTCTTTAAATAATTAATAAATTATTCAGTGACACTGTTTATATTACGAAGACAAAGCGAGTATATTGAATCATCAGTTGGTAACGATTTGGAAGGAATCGATCACAGCCAACTTGAAAATACTATCCAGGAATTCGCCTGAGCAAAATCACTAAACTTCTGTCTTCACAGCCGGAATAGAGAACAGACGTTTCCTTCCGGTTTTTTGTAGGTTACGGGAGGGGTCGTTAGCATTTCTGTAATACAGCTAGAAGTCTTTAATATATAGCGGCTACCATTTGAATCCACCGAAAACAGAAGAGTGTTAAACAAGATTATCACTAATTTCGCATCTGTCATTGTCACATTAAGACGTGTTACGAAACATTGTTTCACCTACTTTCACATGCCTACGTAAAAAATAATATGTTATTTTCCTAGAAAGCATCATTAATGGTTATAATGTGAAACCTAAACATTTATAGCTAATCTGCCCTAATCCCTTCATACAATAGAAAACATCACTTGCTTTGAAACCTTGTAAGAACAAAGAAGATATTATTATAAATATTTTAACATACTCGCTACTGCCAAAATCCCTTTCGAAAGCATTTGCCTGTAAGAATAATTTCCCTACAGATGACGGGGCTTTAAAAACTGTAAAAATTCTATGGGTGATGATTCCCCCAAATAGCTGTCACTTGTTATATTTGGAACTGACGGTCTCTTGGTTAGGGCACTAACCAAGCAGAAAACAGGTCCAGAGTTCAAGCCTCTAAACGTCGTGCAGGCTTATATAAAAGTGCTTCGATCTATATTCCCGGCAATTTTGAATATAATACTGAGTAACCAACAGTATCTGTTCTAAAAGATCCATATTATCAAATTGCAATTCTCGTGCAAACATTTATGAATTTCAGAATTTGAGGACCAACGTATTAAGATTCATATATTGAATTAAATGAACGTTTGTTTTATTGAAATGTAAGAAATTAATTACACTGAAAGTTGAAGCGCAATTTTTTTAACTACTTCGACGAAACTTTTGCTTGATTTCTTAATTTCAGTAGAGCCAGCATGTACAGAGTTTCATCAGGCTGAAGAGAAGCACTGCTGTAAACACACAAATTGAAGAACAAACGCACGTTTCTAGTATTATAATCGCAACAAAATGTTGTAGAGTCCGCTTTCTCGTAGTTCAGTCTGACAGATCCATTTTTGCTCTATTATTGAACATTTCACACAGAATAAGCGAAACTTATTTTCAAGAAATTACCTACCATATATCGCCAATTATTCCCCTGGTAAATAATGTAGCGAATATACGAAGGATGTCCGGGAAGTAAAGATACGAAGTCCAGAAAATATTTGCAAAGCGTTTATTTAGGGATTCAATTGTAGCGCTTTTACAATATACCTTTATTTCCTTTTGAACATAGTCACCATTGATCGCGATGCGCTTAGTGGGTCTGGGAAAGAGATTTTTATTCCAGCGTCGTAGAAATTTCCCGCCTGCTCTCTTAGAACCTGAGAACATTTCTTGACACTTCTGGACATTGCTCTTCAAGTTATCGATGGTTAAACCTCTGTCAGCACAAAGGTTTTCATCAAATTTTCTACGATTTCATCAGTGACGATGGATGACCTTCAACTCCTTATTTTATCTTGAATATCACTTCTTACCTCTTCAAATTCATGATAAAATTTTGTCACGTTTTGCCTGTTCATAACATCTTCAGCGTAAACAGAAACAAGTTGGCGATGAATTTCAGCAGCAGTTTCCCATTTCTCATGAAGAATTCGAATTACTGCACGAACCTCACATTTGGCGGGATTTTGAATTGACACAGCCATTTTAAACACACACTGCGAGCAAAACGTTGCCGTGACTGTGGCCGTGAACTTAGCCTTGTCATACGTTTCCTATCTCACACGGAAGTATGCCATTTCTGAGGAATAAAAATCCCTTGCACTTTTACTGGATTGGTATCTTTACTTTCCGAATGTCCCTCGTAGTTACTACAGACCTCTTGCCCATGTACAATATAATATTTGTGTAATAAAATTCGTATATCAAGAAACGCTTATCATTATATAAAGACCTCAAATTCATATCTTTGATACCATATTTCCTTCTTTTTTTTAATTGAGGCATAGGCATGCCACACCCTACCTCGTATTCAGCCCGCATGAGGTTTTCTTCGATTTACAGACGTTTCTGTTTCGATTGACCTTCCAAGCCTTGTCGCTTTCTGCTAATTACTATAATATTAACAGGCGATAAAACAGTGTTAAACATCTTGTGTTCCTCAGTTTCCAGCAAATTAGTCGCCAGTCAGCAAGGCTGGGAATAGTCTTTGGCGCCAGTAGAGATCACCTACTTAATTGCAGAACTTCTTTGCAAAGAAGCTATGGCCTTCGCTTTGAGACGTCATAACAATTCGTGTTGTTCATTCTTCGGATTAATTTGATGATCTGGTGTGTCTGCTTAGAAAGTAATAGACATTTCCACCCTTGCCAGTCACTCACTGTAAACTATTTTAAGTCGCCTAGTCACACTCTCCGTCATTCATTCGTGCAGCCATGCAATCAGTCAAATAGTTGCGTTTACTTTACTTTTATTTTTAGTTATTTTATTCCGGTTTTAGTTTGAGGTCAGCTACAACCAGACGCTCAATCAAAGCGACCGTCTCTCTCTATATACAGATGTTCAGTATTTATTCATTTGACGAGAAATTACAGGTAAAGTAACCGGGCCTGTTCTAAATAGAACTTCATCACCGTTGACAAAAGAGGGCCGTGACCACAGAGAGTGATGATGGAACCAAGAGAGGGCCAGTTTATGTTTCTATGGTGCTGAAAGCGTTACAGGAAGCCAATGTTTGTAAGCAAAGCGCTCCTGTGATTGGATCCAGGGAAAGGATTAATTTGGGAACTCCTAGCATTGGTACTAAATTACTCGTAAATGGCGACCTACGATTCAGAATCGATATCTGTTGGTTTGTAGGATTTAAACAACGCCGTTCAACTGCTGAAGTTATTTATACAATCATATGAGAAGATGATTAGGCATATTTACTGTGTAGAAGGGAAAATGGTCCTTGAAATATCTTCTTTGTCACCAGCAACCAAGAAAGACTCCAACAACACTTATGACAGAAAAGTTGTTGCTGTGTTCAGTTCAGCACTTCACCATGAAGACACGCATAAGGGAATTTCCTGTGCCTCATTAGACCCCTCACCATGAACACGTATGGCGAATGGAAATACAGTTCCACGAATTCTTAACCTTGGTACTGGACAGAGGTTAGTGGTCAGTTTCAAGCCTCGGCAGCTTTGCTGTAGTAGCCACTGGGTTGGAGGCTGGGTGGGCTGCGCTGGGAAGAAGAGAACAATCTCTTACCTCTAATGGGAAACGAACCCGATTCCTCGATTGTACATCCCGTAACTCAGTTGCTATAGAGACTAAGCTGAATAAATGGTGACCTTGGAAAACAAACAAGGTTTTAAGTACAAACTCGTTTTTCATTAACATCACTGTCATTGTCATCAACAAAATACTGACGTAATATTTTTCGTTGTAAATGTTTTGGTGGACAGAGTTCAATGATAAGACATTGTAAAACCGTTTCTGGCCCCGCAAAAAAAAAACACATTTGAAGTACAGAAATCAGAAGGCTCATGGTGCTTAGGGAAAGGTGCTTGGTTTGTTCTGATAATCACATGAACAAAACCCGTAAGCTCTGTTTGGAAAATGTCTTGTTACTAACATTACGAGAAACGTTACACAGAATTACCAGCCTCTTATGAAAGCATTAGCAACCCAAAAAGAGAAAGTAAGATAATCTAGGGGCAAAAAAATGTCAATTTGATCATAGTAAATTATATACACTTTATTTGTGTCGGTGGAGAGGTAATATATTTTTCTGAATAAACTGTGTGATGACTAATTTCTCACAATCCTTCTTCCTAACGTACCGAATATACTTGTAACAATTACATGTGCTTTTTCCAAATCTTTTTTCAGTTCTGTTTAGTTAGTCAGTCCCTTTATTTCCCCTCTTCCTGTGGGCTGCACTTGGCCAGGGCCCATGAGGCAGCTGTTTTCCATCTACTGACGGCAAGGCATGAGTGGAGAAACTTACTGCGCGATCTGAAGTGCTCACAGCGGTCATTGTGACGATTGCTGTATTCTGGGATGTGACGCCGTGTAATCTGGTAAATCGCTGTCGATGTTTCGGGAGAAACTTCAGGGAAGCAGAGCAAATTCAAAGTCACGTTGCATCCGACGGTCAGTCAGTCAGCCCGTCTTGTTATCGAGCCCCGTCTGGGGCTCATGACCACATATTAGTTACTGATACACAGGTATAGTTTTGCCATGTTAGGCACCCTCTCTGACGAGAAGACAGGTCTGTCATTCCTCACAGTCATTTTTTATTGCTAGTGGGGTGGGACTAAGTCCCTTGTACTGCGTCCACTTCTGGCCTATTGTACCAGCCCAAGATGATAGGTGAGGGTGATTGTGGAGCAGTTGGTGGAATGAAGATTGGCAGGGGAACCGGAGTACTCGGAGAAAACCTGCCCTAGCGCCATTTTGTCCACCATAAATCGCACTTGACCAGAACCGGGTTTGAACCCGGGCCGCCGCGGTGGGAAGCCAGCGACTAACCGCTTGAGCCATGGCACGGCCATTTCCTCAGCGTCACAATCAGCGGTAATAAGTCAATTTTCAGTATGTACATACTATTTACAATTTAAATGTTATTACATGGTATAAAAATATGTCAATACGTGTATATATATATACCGACTGAAGACAGAAGATCATTCAATATTTTATGTAGCTCAGGCTACAACGGTATCCTATTCACTTGAACGGTCGTAAATTTGATCGCCGCCAAGTTCGATCCTCTTATATTTTCTGTGTCGAAGTTCGCCTTACCCAGTATTGCGAACATTTGCAGTTTACTAATTTGTATGACTTCTGCTTGTTTCCTGCGAGAAAGTGATCCTGATTGAGGAAGGAAGGACCAGGACAGGAGGTGTGGGTGGACCAATAGGAGACGGACTGAGAAATGTACCGAGGGAAATTGTACGGGGAGCAAGAGAAATTCAGAGGGAGGGAATAGGTGAAATGAATGAGATGAACAGAAATAGAAATAATAGGATAATGCAGTTTAGGCTCGTGGAATTATCAAAAATCATAACATGCGGTAAGAATTACTTTAGAAGCACTACCACTTCTCTTGATTCTGAAATAATATCATTACTTTCGCGGATTTAATTCCCATGCGCGAAATACAGAAACCGAACTTTTTGTATGATCACCTACGCGTAAAAACCTGCATAAATACAAGTATATCTACTGTACATTCTTGTATGAGACAGTGGTATATAAACAAACACATTTTTTAAGCAGAAGAAGAAGCTCTCGAGCGTATCCTTTCTTTCGTCGGATCACTCACGTATTCAAAACGGCCTCCGTTTTTCCACTCTACATCTGTGAGTAATAAACTGGTAAGTTGTATAAACATGTTGTCATTTCACGGCAAATTAATTTAAAAGCGTATAGTTTCTTTCCTCGGCTGTCCTGCTTGTTAAATCACAGCATGAAATTTTCCATTCTGTGTCTGCACACCGAAAAGTACACTCGTCCTCATAAATTAAGGATAAAGCTGACCCGTGTACAAACAAAACTTTGGTGTGCATGTTTCGGCTTGAAATAACTTCCGGGTACCGTACCAAACAACTTACGGTGACTGTGACATTGGTCAGGTTTTGCAATGAAAATTTATATTATGGAACAGAATAAAATTATATTTCAAGCTTAAATTTTGGTTTTTATATAAATTATACAAAATTATATGCCAGTCATCGTTAAATAATTGCGTCGAGCGCAAATTTAACATTTACAGGTCGAAATATGTTATACGGCATCAACTCATGTTACGTATTAAATAACCTAGCTAACGGATTTTTATGTAAAGTACGCATTTTGCGATCACATGCTTCATATTTTCACATATCTCCGAATTCAAGTCAGTCGCCGCGCACACAACTGTATCATCAAAAGAATATCATATATTTCCACCGATAGGAATTCAGCAGAACGTTTGAAAGAAACAATAATTGAGACTTGTCTTGAACACAACACAAAACAATAAAAATTTTTAGCTTACACTCCGTATTTCGAAAGAAGTAAAAGTAGGCTTATGAGATCATCTCACTGTCTGTGCGTCTGTGTATCTCCCTTATCAACTGTTGAGTGTCTGAACCAGTCTTTATGAATCTTGGTATGTACATCATGGCAGCTGAGCCAATCTCAACGGCATACTTCAGTCTGTGTTTCTATAATGTTATCCCCCTTATCGTTGCTAGTCAACGGCTTGGTAAACATGTTTCCGATGCAATGAATACACTAAACAAAGAAGAATTGTTGGCCGAATGGTTTCTTTATGCGCTCCATGTCTTATCGAAGGGAAATAGGTGATTATTTCTTCCTAGAACTTATTTCTTATTGCTTACATATTCAAAACAATGAATATACAATTCCTATACCTGAATGTGTAATGATAAGGAATTTAATATGATTAGTTAAAATAATCACTGCAATATCCTTTGTTTTCCTCTGCATTTTCTTTTTCCTTTGCTGCCAAAATATAGAACATAAAGTGATTAAATATTTTTCTTCTTCCGTCACGTACCTTTACTTACAATAAATTTTATATTGGATTTTGATCACCCCTCTACTACATGAAAAGACAAAGAATAGACCATATGTGGAGAGTGAATAAATAAGTCAACAGATACACATAGAGAGTGATGGTAACATAAACGTACCTTTTTCTTATTCACTGGTGCTAAAACATGCAAATGGATCAAAACTTTCAGATCAATTTTTCACAACTATGATACTGGCATGATTTAGGGATGTGACTATAGATTGAGTATGGACTGATGGATGCATTTACTTACCACTTACACCACTTGGAACTACAAGTAATTACAGCGCTATCGCTAATCTCCACACTTCACAAATCATCACAGCACACGCTAAACCTTTCCCAGCCTGCTGTGTCTTCATGAGCCGTTCCTGGCAACGGCTTCTAACAGTGGAGATTCTTCAACTTCATCCCCTCAGGTTCTATCTTCACAGCTTCCTGTGTAGAACTGTCTGTCAACTAAACTGACAACTAATTAACTCCCAGGCTGGCAGCCATTTCTACCAAACTTCTAGTTTTCTCTTCACAGGCTTTCAAATAACTGCTCACTTGGTGATCCCAGTTGCCTTCAAGATAACCCCTCGGCCCTCACAACCTACAAAACACCCCACTTTCTATTTTTGTAGTCCAACTGTTGATCTGCCTTGCAGCGGGTTGCATAACACCATTTGCAGTAGTAAATCTATTGTTGTAGAGCCGTGTTTTCGGCGTCATTGCATAGCAACGGCTGTTGTCTCGTTTGTGTCGAAGACTTTGCCTAGTAACTGGACTATTCGTCACAATGATTTCTCGTATATACTATGTATATAGATATACATGTATATGAGAAAGTAAATTGTCCAGTGCCGGCCACGGTAGCCGAGCGGTCTAAGGCATGTACTGTCTTCGCTCGTTCGGAAGCCGGGATCGTGGGTTCGAATCCTACTCAGGGCATGGATGTTTAGTGTTTGTGTATGTGCGTTTTTCTGTGTTTGTGTACAGGTAGAGGCCTTGCGACGAGCTGATCACCCGCCCAAGGAGCCCTACCGAATGTTTAAGATCTAGTAAACCGAAATGAAACGGAGAGTTTCATGGAGGTAGGCCTAGGCCCACTGGGGCTGTAGTGCCACAGGAAAAAAAATTGTCCCGTACCACCCTAGTCCCCACTTGGATGCCTAACCACTTTGGGGAAAATACCCTCCTTCCATAGCTACTCAACATATGTCCATACTGAAGTACCGTTTATCATTACGCAGACTTTCAGGCAGACAGATGTCCTTGAGTGCCGGAGGCTCTAGTCCACATGCAGGGTCAAGGTAGTCCCTGTGTTGGATCAGATGAAGTTTCCATGTGATTAGCGGGCGAATACTTGGATACAGCATCAATGGAGAATGGAGAAAACATCAAAATCTGCATCCAAAACTTTAAATAACTTATATCCGATCTGGCCAGGTTTTTAGGATTTTGTTAACGATGAACAGAATATCTCAAAGTAAAATTGTAGAATTCTCATATACTCTTCTCTCCTGAAAATGCAGGCAGAATATTACTCTGGAACATCGTTAACTATCCACCAGTCTCTACGGTGTCACGTACCAGACGACAGTAGTCTTCATAATCAATATCGTGAGATCCTCACAGCACTCGGATCAGTATAGCAGGCCCATCGTGGCATATGTCGAGGTATTTTTTTGCTTGCGGATTATTCCAGGATGATCTTCAGACCTCAGATTGTGCAACTTCGAATTTCTGGATGCTTGTCTAATAAAAGGATGAAGTCTCTGCGCCTTAATTTGAGGTGCCGTACCAGAATTCTCTGGAGGGACTGAGTAAAACCACGAAATACCTTAGTCAAGATAGCAGGTGTCCCGGCCAACAGACGAATCGAGGAGCCGTTTCCGAATACAAGTCTGAAACTTCACCGCTTATGGCAACTTGTTCGAACTGTACTGTACTGCACTGCACAGTATTGCACCAGTATTCAAATTGAGAAGCTGAGTAAGATCAAGAAATATCTTGGGATTTTTTGTAATTGAGTTTTTGGTTCATACTAACAACAGCTCGGACCCAGATACCTACCCAGGTAATGGGTAATTTAACTGATGTTTCTCATGGTTTGCGTCAGTTCCTTCAGGTATATCCCGGGATTGTACATGTTTCAAATTACGTCACTGCCGTTTCCTTCCAAATCCCTTAAAATAATTTTTCTTGATCTAACATTTAAGCATATGATGTGCTGACTACTGCCACGACATCAGCTGAAGATTATAATGTAGGGACGTCATGATCACGTATTGTTGTACTTTTAATATGCGTTATGATTTGTCAATAACCAATGTTTTGTCATTCTTGACTTGTAACTGGGTTAACAGTATACTGTTACGAGTGAAAAGTAATACTGTTGATCACACAGCAACAGCACGTTGGTCAGGGAAACGTTACGGAATCTCTCATATTCTTTTGTTTTCCTTATTGCTGGCTAGAATTCAGAATGCACCCGAAAGGTCCTGTGACAGGCCATCTCGGCACAAGTTTTCTTCTTTTTACTCTGTCTTTAAACAAATTTTAAAATTTTATGAATCATCCGTAAAAATATGCCATGGGTATGAACGCGACCTATCACATTAGGAGGTCAAATGTATTGTGGACAAAGTGATACTGAGACAGGTTTTCTCCGAGTACTTCAGTTTCCTCTGCCTATTCTCATTTTACAGACTGCTCCACTTTCATCATTATTTGTCATCCGAGGCTGGTAAAATACACAAGTTAGTAGCCGAAGTACCAAGTGGACTTCGTCTCACCCCACCATAAGAAATTGAAGAAAAATATATCACTGAGTGTATCAGAACAAGCGGATATACAGAATAATTGCAATTGACAAGGAAAAAGTAAAAGGAGATGATGTTAGAAAAATGACGAGCTCTAATTTAATTTTCCTTCTTCTATTAATAGAATGACCAATGAAAGAGACCTTGATATAATGGATATGCAGCACGTATGGTAGAGAAGGAAATACATATTAAATTTTAGTCTAAAAGTTTAGAACTTCTAGACACAGATGCCTGAATTATGTGATAAGGGATATTAAAAATGAAATATATACACGACTCAGTTGGCTGAGGATTGGGTTTATTAAAGGACTCTTGACCTTTCCTCCCGAGACAATCTGTGTGTATGTACGTGTAGGTATATAAAAATAGTAAGTAGTTACTATAGGATTCTGACGATGGTGTATAACACACAGAGATATTGGGTTTTCTGACTTTTTCCATCGTCATGGTTTATTTAAGATAACCAAGAAAAACACGACGTTTCGGAAACTGGATCTGTTTCCATCCTCAGGTGAGGGAAAAACACTTATTCCGTTGGGTCCCTTAGAATCACAGAATCACAGGACCGCAGTGACTATGGCTAGACTGGGTTAAACTTGCTTTGAATAGGGTCCAATAACAACCTTATGGGAACACGATATGTTACTTTGTGGTCTTCAGGGCTCTGACAACGTATAGTCTGGTACGTGGCTACAAATATTTTGAAGAAACATGTTACCTCCATCTTTTACCCTGAACACTGAGTGAGAAAGGTTATTCGAAAGGTTGGTAACCCCATACCTGACTGTACGATGTCATAAGCCTGAAGATTACGACTCGAATTTCATCGCCTTGAAAAGGGCAGATCTAACGTTTATGATAATTCGGTTCTATAGAAGAAAAATCTTGACCAGCTAAGCTACTGTCAGCTTATAATTCCTTTGTACAATGACGAAATGGAATATGCAACAGACAGATCGCCCCCTTCCAAATCCTCTATTAACTAAGTTTACCATCAGGGTCCCAGTCCCATTCAACCATGTACAAACCAATCAGTTAAATCAGAGTTCTTACATGACATGAGGCTCCAGAGATCCATGCGGCATATTCACACAAACCGGCTTCCCTAAATTTGTGTATCTGGTCGGGGTCTTCTTAATCGATAAAATGCGTAAATTTGCTCGAAGTGAGCTTCTTACAGGTTCTTAGGACCGGTACTCAGAAGATCTTGAATCCCTGTACTTTTTGACCCACTGAATATGACAGCAACCAGCGCTGCTAAAGCGTACGAATACTTAAACTGAATTCCCAGTATTAATATTTTCGCTTTAAAACGACACAAATTTTAAAGTTTTGTGGCATGGCATGTTACGAAACTGGCATATGCAATGTATTTTTTAATCTTCTCGTTTTTTGTTAGAGAAACACAAGTTTCGAAAGCTAGATCTGCTTCCGTCATCATGTAAAAACATAAAATTTGCTCTGTGTGCGTTGACCATTAACTGGAGCTAACCTATATCACCAGACAAAGGATAGGGCTTACCTACATGTAGCGGGCCCAAAAGATTATGGCTTCTTTTACCTGATGATGGAAGCTGTCCCACCATCTGAAACATTGTTTGTAACCAAAACGGGACGATGGAAATGCCCAATATGAGAGTCAGTTTTTTTTATTGCTAGTGGGGTGGGACTAAGTCCCTTGTACTGCGGCCACTTCTGGCCTATTGTACCAACCCCAGATGATAGGTGAGGGTGATTGTGGAGCAATTGGTGGAATGAAGATTGGCAGGGGAAACCGAAGTACTCGCAGAAAACCTGCCCCAGCTACACTTTGTCCACCACAAATCCCACTTGACCAGACCCGGAATCGAACCCGGGCCGCCGCGATGGGAAGCCAGCGACTAACCGCTTGAGATATGGCGCGGCCTAGTAGGACTCCTTGAACGGGAGATCAGGCCGACGCAAGGCCTCTACTTGCACACAGAACAATACAAATACAGAATAAACGTACACAGACTTCCATGCCTCGAGTGGGATTCGAACCCATGATCCCAGTGTTCAAGCGGACCAAAACAGTTCGTACCTTAGATCACGAGGCCAATGTGATCAGCAATAATTTCTCTGCGTTTCAGATATTCGAAACAGCTTCTAACAGAATTAAATAATTGCTGACTTAACAGGGAACAAAATTTTTAACTCCCTGTCCATAACATGAAGTTACCTTATATGGTGATACTAAGTTACTAAAATTCGATTGGTTCAATGAATACTTCATCCCCTTGCCTTTACTTCTCCCTCCCCCATTCCCTCCTTTCAATTTAAATAGGCATCAACAGGGGCGCCGTGAAGTTATTCTAGGAAGAACCGCGTGAGGAAGTGGATCTAGGTTTCTTAGTTAAGGTAAGCTTGTTTGTTTGTCCCAACCAGTGAACAAGGCTAAGAGTCCGCCGTCGCGTTACGTATATTGTGGCCCAATTTATTATTTCTACATTGCTAACTACAAGATTCATGTAAGGCACAATGAATTAAGTAAATCTTAATCCAGATATTAAGCACAATAGATCATTGAAGGTCGCAGTGCGGGGGCCGGTTTTGTGGCCCACCCCTTACATACATAGATATTTATTGTTAGCCTTTGTTCTCTAAAATGTGAATTAATTTGAAATCAAACACAACGTAGGCAATCTAGTACATTTTGTGTGTTCTCTTTGGTTTAAGGACTGTATGAAATAGCAATATTATTAATACTTAAATTATGGATTGATATCCAGTGTTGTGCGAATAATTTCTTCCTTTATTTGTGCTAGATTTGCAGCGTTTCGAAATTCTGTAAGCCACGAGATGGATTGCTTGCAAATGCTTTAAATTTCATTATAATATGCTGAATTAATATCATTTGAAAATTTAAATTTAGTTTGCTCTGATATGTTAAATGAAGCAGTTAGCGGTCTTTGTACCGATTATTTTTTCTGATATCCGGTTATGACTTTCAGTACTCTTACTGTTAGTCTTCGATGGAAATTTCAATGTCATTTTTAAAATGGATAATTAATGATAGAATAAGAAATTCTCGAAGTGTTTCTAAGTAATATGTAGTTCAAGGACCTAATGTCCTCTGCTCCGTTACAGTTGTTGTTCTGAAACTTCTCTCACAAGAACGGGGTTTGAGAGAAGGGTGTTGAGGTAAACATTTTCGAACTAAGAGGAATTGATAGATGAATGGGGAAGCTTGTATCGCAAGAAGCGTCATATTTATTACTGTCGACTCCTTGCGAAAACGCCATCAAGTACGAGCGAATGAGATGGTCGGTATATATACCACGCATTGTGAAGATTATACATATAGCCAAAATATTACTTGGATAATCTGAAGGGAAAGACCTCTTGGTGGTGAATACTCGTAGATTTGAGGATATTAATTAATGTTAACTACGCAGATAATGAAGATTATGGCAGGATTATCTGGTTCAGAACATAATCCAGTGGCTGAATTTTGTGACCTTAGTAATGGAATTTCAGGTTCCGTAAGAATCTGAGAATTTCTTAACTAGCTCATCCACGCTCAGCTATTTACGTTTCATAAGTCAGTCTTCTCACTACTGTAATATGGGACTGCAGGTACGCACGTGATATGGTTACTCCATTAAACGATATAATCAAACCCATCTTAAGGAATCTTAACCCCAATATCCTCCCGCTCTCATTTGGTTTTAGGCTTGTTCTTGATCTCAACTTGTTTAAAATTTTAAGGAAGATCTTTAATCAGTTTGCGTGATTTTGCATATGTTTTCTTTACTTTCTTCTCCTGAATTATTTGTTTACATTTAATTTAACTTATCGCACTGCTTTTACTGCTCCGACATGCGGTTCCTTCACCTTCAGGTTCTAGTCACGAATCTACTCTTTTTTCCAGTGCTCGGTATCCCTTGCGTGTTTTACTAGGGACATATTTTACTCGTTTTACTGTGAAAAATTTGAAAACTGAATTTAATATAAATATTATATAAAAACTGAATTCTTGCTTCACAGGAAACACACAACGGCTCTAATACAAAGACCTACTTGTTAATGTTGTTAGGGAAAAAATCTCTGTTTATTGCGCGAACCATACGAAAAGCATAAATATACCTCGTTAGGTAACCATAACAGTGGAACAAGTTGATGCGACCGTTTAGGCAACACCACGGTAAACACTTTTCCACAGCAATGAACCAACACGTAACAGTGGAAGAACTGGTAGAAGCGGTGTTTTCTGTGGAGTCCGTTTCGAAGCTATGACTCCCAGAGCCGTCAGGCAGTAAAATAAGGTCATGGGTCCCGTGGGACTCGGAATCAAGAATCATTGTGCTGTCGAGGACCAGCAGTACTTCAGCAGGCAGGCTGCGCTAGTTGAATGAGAGACAGTCACCGACCAATAAGGACGCGAACGTGAAAGCTGAGGAACCGAAGAGCTGAGAACCGTTGCCAAACAACGACTTAAGAGGCCATTAAATCCAACTAAGGCTAGGAACACATACAGCGATCTCAGTCCCACGACGTCCGTACGGTTCATGTCGCACCAAGTAGTAGAATATAAAGTGTAGTCTTAACTTTCATACGTGACGACATGCGACATCTACCGTACGACAGTCGGAGAGCAAAGAAATGTATTTGGTCGGTCTAGTGTGAAGAGGAGGTCGTACGGCCAAAAAAAAAAATCGTGCATTTTTTGTACGACCGATGTCGCTGTGTGTGTTCCTAGCCTAACAATCGAAACCCCTGTCTAGTTATTAACACGTGACAGTATTGTAATTAGTAGGCTTCAAAGGGTTAATATCTATGAAATTAATCTCAATTTCTGGTAGTGGTGTGAAGGGAGGTAACAAGAACTTAGTCGGTGGCTCATATAATTAATAGCTTTCATGAAAAAGGCAGTAAAAATTAGATGCTAAACGCTGTAAATAATCGTATTTTGTTACAGACTTATTTAGACTTTTCGACCAACAGCCATGGGAGAATTAGCAGTCCCTGAGAGAATCCTTAAATGGCAGCTAGAGGTGCCCCAGGGACAAATTGTGGAGGAAAGTCAAACCGCCGGCCCACGCAGTCCCATCCTGATGAAGTCAGTAGAACGTGTCTCTAAGCTTCCAGTTGTTGAAGAGACCGTGAAGATTGCCATGAATGTTTATGGGAAACTTAAGGTACGTCCTTCCTGTGGATACTGTTTAGGTTCAGTTGTCAACGCAATATCGTAATCAGATGAAATGTCGGAGCTCATATTCTGTACGTAATTATGAGGACGTAAATTAACTTTAGGTATCAAGAACAGAGATATATCCTTCAGGCCGGAAATGATTTCACTGAACTTTGCTGGGCTAAGGAACAAATTTTGCCGGTCACCGTAGCCGAGCGGTCTAAGGCACGTACTGTCTTCGCTCGCTTGGAAACCGGGTGTCTGTGTGCGTTTCTCTGTGTTTGTGTACAGGTAGAGGCCTTGCGACGAGCTGATCACCCGCCCAAGGAGTCCTAACGAGTGTGTAAGATCTAGAAAAACCGAAGTGAACGGAGAAGTTCATGGAGGTAGGCCTAGGCCCACTGGGGCTGTAGGACCAAGGGGGGGAAAAAAAAGGAACAAATTTTAGATCACGTAATTGAGCCTCTTCAACGTACACACAAATAGTTTATCGGTAGTTCTATTCAAAATTACCTAGAATACGCCTCCGCGAATATTGTTGGGAAACGTTGCTTCCCTGTACATTTGCACTGTTACGTCTGTACATAACTGAAAGAGAGAGACAGGTAGGTGGCCGCCATACTGTAGGGGCACGCATTGTCCGATGCAGTTCTTAGGACTCGGCTGGCAGACAGTTTGAGAAAGTTTTCAATTTAAATATGTCCAAAATTTTGGCAATAATTCAGCATGAACTACCTATGTGGTAGTCAAGGCAGACGAGAGCCTAAACATTGCCCTCTACCCCCAGAAAATTCTTAAAAAGAAAAGGTACAGAAATAAATCTCAAACTAATATCACGAAAACTGTTGCCGATGTTATAATTCTTAAAACACGTTCATATATATTTTTGCATAGATTACTGCCAATTAATTATCCTGACACGATGAAAGACGAACATGATTTTATATATGAAAAATGGGTTTCTAAAATATCTTCCCTTCGTCGATGGCCCTCAGGAGGCCTTTCATTTCGCTATTCTAGAAACAGTTTATTCTGCACGGCCAGTCTACAACCTCCGGAAGATAATTTAATTTCATACGCTACTTTTACGCTTACTAACTTTGAGAAATGTTCTTTTCCAGGGAGCAAATTGTATTTTCAACTGGTCTCTGAAGAAGGTAGAATATACAGCTGCGAAGGCTGCAGAATCCACTGCACCTCTGGTATTAAGGCTACAAAGACAAATTGAGATCGTGGACGGGCTTCTGTGTATCGGTCTAGATTACGTGGAGTGGAATATTCCTGCCGTGAAATTACCCCCAAGTCAGGTATGTACTAACTTTCGTACAGAAACAGAAAATTTTAAACATTCAAAAGAAAGGGAAAGATGTTCCATTAAAATTTTAAATAATTCGTTGAAGATAGAAGCGATGAATGCTAAGAGAAAGGTTAGAATGGAGATGATAGTTACTAATTGCAACACATCTTTTTAAGTTTAAACTATGTCAAATTTCAGACAGTGCAGAATTTAGACAACCTGTAATATTAGCTGCACGATTTCGATATTTGAAATATATTTGTTAAAGGTTAATGCAACTTCGAAAGCAGTTTAAAAATTAATGCATTCGGAAATAATAGAAAGTATATTCTCGACCTGTGCGCAAGCAACCCGTCTTTCGAAACGCTGTAATTCTGCGAGTTCAGTTCATAGCATTCCAGGTAGTTCCCATGTAAATACAACCAAATTTTACTGTGGTTTTGTGAACACGTCTTCCTCTTTCTTTGTTTAATTCCGAACACAAAGTTTGGTTAAATCTTTAGTTAGAGAACCGTAACTGTAGGTTCGTTATGACAATTCGATCTTTAAATATAATTTCGACTATAACGGAGGTTTTAAGGAACTCAAATTTTTGGAAATAATTTCGAACATCACTGCATAATTCTAATGTAGTATTTAAAAACAGTTGAAATATACTACATAGGATCTGAGATTGCCTCACAGGTAGCTGTGAAGAGTTGTCTTCTGGGATAGAGCTGCGTGTCGTCAGTTTAAAGTCAAGGCTACCTCAGCGTTATATCGCAGAAGACATGTCTACACAGCTATAGTTTATAGGTGAGTGTGAGTGTGAGTGTGAGTGTGAGTGTGAGTGTGAGTGTGAGTGTGAGTGTGAGTGTGAGTGTGAGTGTGAGTGT
>NW_019720705.1:701227-748868 GCF_002891405.2 Cryptotermes secundus
GTGTGTGTGTGAGTGTGTGAGTGTGTGAGTGTGTGTGTGTGTGTGAGTGTGTGAGTGTGTGTGTGTGTGTGAGTGAGTGTGAGTGTGTGTGTGAGTGAGTGTGTGAGTGAGTGTGTGTGTGAGTGTGTGTGTGAGTGTGTGTGTGAGTGAGTGTGTGTGTGAGTGTGTGTGTGTGAGTGTGAGTGTGTGTGTGTGTGAGTGTGGGGGGGGGAGAAAGCTGTCAAGCATGTTTGAGGACAGGGTGGCTAAGGAGAATATTTCAATGTGAGGACAAATAGATAAATAAATAGAAGGCTTCAGAAAACTGCTTAAGGCGTTTCGATTTGTTCTCGTAAAAATAGGGCGATCGAATCAAAGCGGAAGATACTTAAATTTATTAGTGGGAATGAGAGAATTAAATACGTATGCATGCCCAATTTCGCTTAGAAAATGTGAAGGAAAGAGTAAAGAACACTTCGAGAAAGGCGTAAATGACGCATACTATTAAAATGGACATAAAAATGTGTAAAAATATTTTGGACTGCATTTGTCTGGGTTTACGAAAAGGGGTTTCTATTGTATAAACAACGATGACATTTCTGTTTGTGTAAAAAAGCGGGAAATGTTCTTAGTTCCAAGGACTCTACAGTATAGAGGAAGAGGTCACAATTGTGCACTTAGGGAAGTCTGAACTTTCAGATGTATGAGAACGCGAAGCAATGTGTGAGTAAGTGTGCGCAGCGGTGTGGGAATTGCTCCAATGCCGTGATGGACTGTACTGCCAGCAAACTCCAGAAACTGCGTCGGATCTGCGGAGGAAGTGAGCCCACGAAAAAAAGTAAGCTTCAGGGTTCCAGAGAAATTTTACAAAAATAACATGGGCATGGGCTGGGTACTATAAATTGACGACTGTTAGAATAAATCAGATAATTTTAATAACTTATATTAATGATACTTACAGAATTATAATAAATTTGTGTTCTAACGAAAAGTTTTGAGAACACGGGAAGCTGGCTTTACTGGTAAATATTTTGATTTTTTTTTCTGAAAGTGCCACAGTCAAATCCATACAAGGACACAAATTATCTTGACTGAGTTTTGTGATTTCCTACACCCGTACGAGAATTCGATGACACTTCCTTCAATCAAGTCCTCTTCTTCAAATCTTCCTATTCAGTATTACCTTTCACCATTTCGTTAAATGCTATAGTCCTCGACACAGCCGAGTAACATTGGTTAAAACAGATTAGAAATGAAGAAAGCAGTCTTCTGGGATTTGGCACCGTGTATATGTGGTGTTAACCGACGTTTCGGAGGAACGTATCGCCTCCATCTTCAGGGTCTGCTTTTACCGGTTCTCACGGTCTCTTCGCTTGCAGATTTCTTATATTTTTTCTTCTACCCTGAAGATGGAGGCGATACGTTCCTCCGAAACGTCGGTTAACACCACATATACACGGTGCCAAATCCCAGAAGACTGCTTTCTTCAGATTAGAAATGCTTTGAAATATTCGTATATGGAAATAGCACAGGGCTCATGTGGAATGGAAAGTCTGCAGCCAGTACAAGACTGCACATTAAAACAGTCGGAAAACGGGGAAACAAATAGGCATATCTTTGTTTCAATAGAGCACTTGATTAAATATGCTCTGCTGTGGGGCTTCACACAACAATGGGGAAGTTGTAACAACTGATAAACAGACAGTGATACGAAGTAAAGAGTACATTCTATTTCAGGTTCCCCTACAACTATCTTCTGAAATGTGATTCCGTTTAGTCTGGTAGTAGTTTTCTGAAGTTTCCGAGGAACATGACTCTTTCGTCCTCAAGGTCGAAGAATTCTGCTTGCTGTTTAATTGACTTGCTCTTGGAGTCTGATTGACGGCTGCAGAACTTTTCTCGTAAATGTAATATACTTCTACCAGGCTACACGGTATCAGATCCTAGAAGTTCGTGCTCTTCAAGAAGAATACGTTGTATGTTAATAAGTATACCTTGTTCCAATTGTATAACTTTGAAATGAATTTATTTTGTGTATGAACATGGTGACAATGGCTGAATTCATGTAAAACCCTCTCATTCTCTTATAGTGAAGTGAATGCAGATGAGCGGCGAGCTTCACGCTTTGGCCGGTTTAACTTACAGAACGAGTTCTGGGTTATTGTTTAGGAGTTAAGAGCAGATCTGGCTTTCGGGAAGCTAGAGCGAAATTCTGTTCTGTCCATAGTTAAACCCCTTTCGTCGAATCATTAGCCATTTCATGAGGAACAAAAATTTGGTACAGTTTTTGCACTCGAAATGCTAAACCCATAAGAGCTGTGCCTAATTTTTAAAGTTATTTGTTGTAATCGAATAATCTGGTATTTACACCATCTTCACAAGTTGGTTATAATGTTTTCGACCCAATAATTAATATTACTATAATAATTTTGAGTTAATAGAATGGTTGTTTTCCAAAATTGTTGTACTACAAATATTATTTTTCTGTATGGATTCCATAAAATTGTAACCTTTATATATTGCACTTAATACAACTATTAGTTCTACATCAAAGTCTCTAAGTTTCGAAAGAATTAACAGGTGAGAATGTTCAAGTAGCTACTGGTTCGGAAAATTCACAATTTCGAATGTGGATTACGTGGAAGCTCTTGACACTGACAACTGAACGTGCTGTAGTGAATGGTTCAGTGCCACCTCAAAGGGTGAACTGGGGCGACGGTAGTAAATATTTTAAGTGGGACGGAGATATTTTTCTTCTTATGTGAAAGTCGGAAAGAAAGAGGCCACTGGGAAGACCAAGGCGTAGGTGGGTGGACAATATTAAAATGGATCTTACAGATGGACTGGATTGATCTGGCTCAGGATAGAGACCAGTGGAGGTCTCTTGTGAATACGGTAATGAACCTTAGGGCTCTATAAAATGCTGGGAAATTCTTGAGTAGCTGCGGAATTGGCGGCTCCTCAAGAAGGGCTCAGCTCCATGGGTATGTAGGTGTACTATACCATTGATGTAATTGTAAATAACCAGAATTATTTTTTTAAATCTGTATGAAAGTGTTTCAATTACACATTAACTTGATGCAGTAAGGAAGGGGACATTGAGTTTTCAGAACTGTGAAATGAGGAAGTGGGAAATATTTCAACATGTCGCATTGAACATAAAGACGAATGCATGAAGGTCACACAACTCGCAAGGAAATGGATCCGAATAAGCTGATTGTGGCAGTAAAACAAACTGCTGAGGCATTCACTGTTAAATGAAATAACAGGAATCACCAATACAGGGGACATGTCGAAACCAGAATTAAGTAGTAAAATTTTACGAATGACCCTCACTGCTCTCGAGGAAGTAACAAATTTTATGTGTGTTCATTTGTAGGTGAGCCTGAACACATCCCTGAACCCGAAGCAAGTTCATCTGCAGGGCCTTCTCAACCTTCAGCTTCCTAGAAGTTTCGCCGTGATGCCACATATTATAATTGTTAATGTTTTATTGTTCGTTAATTCTGAATCCAAATGTTAATAGAATGCAGGTATAATCATATTTTACATATTATTGTATCTTAATTGTGCATGTGAATAATTTTATTATCTTAGTGGAAACTGGTCAATTTAAATAAAGAAATTTATAGAAACTTACTAAAGTATTCAATAAAGAACTTCGGAAATTTGCATCCTTAAATGTTTTTTTATAAATAAAATAAACAGTATTACTTCAAAGATAATACGCACAGCCAAAGCCGTGTGTACACAAGGGGACTGAGAGGAGGTGCCTTCTTGCTAAATTGGAAGTTGGATTTTCCTGGCTTTCGTAAAAGTGTTTAGCTTAAGCATAACTAATTTTCCATGTTCGTTTCCGGTGGTGAAATACAGTAAAGTTTGTAAAACCATTTTAAACTAAACAATTTAATATAGTTTCTATATCGAATTAACAGCTTTCATTCACTGTTAAAATACGTTAGTATTTTTCTATATCAATGGTTAATCGAATATTTAATTTGTGACCGAACTAATTCAATGAAAGAATGAGAACTGTGTATTTGCTTAATTATGCAACCTCAAACTAATAGTAAACAGGTTCCCATTCCTAATTATCACAAATTTTGAGGCAATTGTAAAATAATTGGCTATATCATAACATTGTTGCCAATTACTCAATATTGCTGCCTAATTGCAGATTTATTTTGAACGAATCAGTTATTCTGTATGGGTAATAGGTTTACAATGATATTCTGAAGTTTCTGTCTTCCTATTAAGACATCAGTTATTTACCAAGGCTGCACGCGGCCGGGGCTGGAAATGAGAGTAGACACATTCTGCTTCGTTCCAGAGCGGTTTTCTAAACGAGATGTCATGACCGTCGTAACTGCCTTCCCCCAAAACACGCGAAAGATAAAACCCCAGCATTTGTTGTAAATTATCTTTCAATATGTGCTGGCCACTCCCCGGTCACGTCTAACGAAAAAGTCTTCTTGTAGGATTTGAGGTTCTGAGTAACTGTGATTAAGAATATCACTATTTTTTGGGATGTAACGCCGTGTAGTCTGGTAAAAGTCAATAAAGCACTCTGATTGCCACTTGCTTTCACGTTGGTATTTTGCTCGGTGTATTCTACCCCGAAGATAGAAGCGATATAATTCTCCGAAACGTCAGTTGTCCTTCAACGGACTACACGGCTCTGCAGAAGAACAATTTCCTAACCTGAACACAACGCTGTGCCTCCTGATTTCCATAATGCAGTGAAGTTCTTGATCGGCCGAATAAGTGATTGTTACGCGGGAGCGAAAGAAATGCCAGAGTCTGTTCCAGTAAAACTTCTGTATTAGGCGGGAAGCCATAAGTGACGCTGTTCGATTGATGGATTTTCTAGCTATGCATCATGAGCTCTAGATATCAGAGCACCGGACGAAATGGAGGTACGACTGTGAAGCTGAGAATGATGCGACACTAAGACAGGCTCGGTTCAGAGTTAACGCAGTATCGTGGGCAGAGCTTAAAAATGTAAAGTTGTCCCCGTGCTTAACTAATTAAGCACTACGCCATGAAGGCGTATCGGGGAGTGGATGCATAGATCCACATTTTCTTGACCTCGATACTAGCTGGAGATGAGTAGTCAGCTTCACGCCCCTGCTGCTTTACCTCCGAAGAAAGAGCCCACGGTACCCATTAGATAGGAGGCTGGCTGGGCCCCAGAGCCGATTTGGATGACGTGGAGAAGAGACAGTTCTTGATCCTACTGGGACTCAAACTTCAACCTCTCGGTCGTCCAGCCCGTAGCCAGTCGCTATACCAACTGCACTATTCCAGCTCGGGCAGGGCATACGTAGAGAGGTATCTGTATATATATTTTTTTATTATTATTTTTGCCGATTTACAATCTACTTGACCGTAAAGCAAGTAACAAGTAAATGTGATATCTCTTCTTATGTCTTGAAGGCGGTAACTGCCCAGCGGCAGTTCTCATCCATTTAATTCCTTACGTCTTCTGGCCACTTTTTCGCCAATCTTCTTGCATTAGCGTGTGGGTTCGATAGTTCATCGATTAGATGGTTCTCATGGCCTGTAATCCGATTTTGGTATATGTTGGCTTGTTTTTTGATCTCATCCGTTATGAAGGGTATGTTGAGGGCTTCCTGGATGGTTTTATTTGATACGCACCGCGGTGCTCCTGTTATACTTCGTAAGGTTTTCGATTGAAACGTTTGCAGAATTTTGGTATTGAATGGTTTAGCGCACCCCTACAGCTCAATGCCGTAGGTCCACATGGGTTTAATAATTGCTTTATATAATAGGACTTTATTTTCCAGAGACAGCTGTGAATGCTTTCCAATAAGTCAGTTCATCCGTCTCGCTTTTAACGTTAATTGTTGTCGTTACATTTGTATGTGTGTTTGCCACGTTAGTTTGTGATCTAAGTGGAGTCCTAGATACACGTATTTTACTTCGGATTTGGTTGGTATAATAGAAATGCTGATTGTTACTTGCGGGCAGCTAATTCGTCGAGTGGCGAAAGTAATCTGCGCTGATTTGTCATTATTAGTTTTTATGCGCCATTTTTGGAACCACGCTGTAGAAGATTTGTGATGTGAACTCTCTGTATATGTACTTGTGTACTGACTCCCTGATTACTGAAGGTGGATGGTGACTCTACCCTTCCCCCCACTTTACCTACCAGCGGAACTGGTTGCCTCTACTTGCCATTCTCTTCCATTTTCTCTGCACACCCCTTATGAGCAGTGGCCCCTCGAGTTCTGAACCAAGTTCCTCGCAATTATAACATTAAAGTCGGGTAAATGTTTGTCTGTCACGGTAGCCGAGTGGTCTAAGGCATGTACTGTCTTCGCTCGCTTGGAAGCCGAGATCGTGGGTTAGAATCCCACACAAGACATGGATGTTTGGTATATGTGTATGTCTTTATTCTGTGTTTGTGCTGTCCTGTGTTTAGGCAGCTGCCTTGCGACGAGCTGAGCACTCGCTTAAGGAGTCCTGCCGTCTGTAAAATAATCATAAAACTAAAAATCAGAGTCCAGGGCCCGAGGGGGCTGTAGAGCAAGTGGAAAAATAGCATACTTTCATTACAATAGCCTCGAGACCAGCCATGTCCAACGCAGCGCCCTGGCGCCCTCCGTAACCACATATAATTGAGCCGATTTTTATTACTAATTCAAATTATAAGACAAGAGACATTTTTGAACGTCTGAGTACTGTTAAATATTTTCGAAAAATTTTATTGTTATCATTATTAATTTATAGTATTATTAGTGGTAGTAGTAGTAGAAGTACTAGTAGTAGTAGTGTGTGTGCTGGCGCCCGCACCTCCATAGGCATCAGTGAATTGTGCCCGAGTACATAAGAACGTTGGAAAGCACTGCTCGAGACTGCCAACTCGGTTCGAAAATGGGACCCCAGACGTCTGGGGTTGGATAAGTTAATCTGATGTCAGAAGGTCAAGACCGGTCAAGACGATAAACTGATATAACAGGGCAGTGCGCTCTATTGGATCTAATTGAGAGTTCCCGCCAATTGAATGCTGGATCGACTCCATATCTACATAGCAGTGAGTGAAGCAGGATGTTTGCAAGATGGTGGTGTGTTCTGTCACTGATCTCCAGCGTACTGGGAATGAACCAGACCCGACCTCATATCATCTTCATCCTAGCTGATGATCTGGTGAGTACACAATTCTACGCGTTACGATGTGTCACGTGACATGATATTCATATGGGGACCGCTTGCTTGATTAATATTGGAAGAACTTGTTGCCTGAGAAATGCTTACATTATTAACTACCTAACTAGATGCAGAGGAACATGCATCCGAAGTTCGTTATAAATGTTAGATACACGTAATGATCTGGAAGACAGTCCACGGACGTGAGTCCCAGCGCAACTATACTTTCATTAAGTTCAGGTACCTGGTCTGCTGATGGCGCTGTAAGCAGGCGACCCGTGTCTGTACGTATGGCACACGAGCGAAATATATTTTCGTCCAGAATTTATTACCAAAAGGCATGCGGTAGCGTAGTTGATTGAGGCTTTATGCTACAAGTCGGAAGGTCTCGGTTTCGAGTCCCGATGAGATCACTGAGTTTTTTTCAATATACTTAATCCTTCTAGCCGCACTATGGCTCTGGAGTCGAGTCAGCCTCTAACAGAAATGAGTACCAGAAATCTTCCTGTGGGGTAAAGGGCTGTCGGTGCTTAAGGCTGACAACCTCACCACCATCTGTGAGCATGTTATCTAGAAAATATGGGAGCCTCGACTTCTCACACGCCTATGGGCCTTCACAGCCTGTTAAGGGACAGCTTTATATTTTATTTATTATTACATGTATTCGTGTCTTTAGGTTCTGTTATAATTTTGAAATTTTAGTCGCACATGTTATTTCGAAAGGAAGTTTGCTCAATCAAGTTGGTTTATCAGTTATGAAATCAGCGTAGCAATAATAATAATAATGATGATAACAATAACAACAACAACAACAACAACAACAACAACAATAACTGTGTTTAGGTAAAGAATAAGAATTATAATAATAGAAATCGGTATTAAGTGGAATTAAGCTTTCAGGTCTTCACTCGTGTCAATTTGCCCATGGGGAAACAGTTCGGGTGCCCTGTATAGGCAGCAGGAACTCCTCAGACCAAGTGGACATGTAATGAAAGAAGATACGCCCGCCCTACTGAGATTCAAACCAAGGCTCTCTAACTATCAGGTAGTCGCTTCACTGACTCGACTATTCCGAGCTGATGATTATAATACAGGTCTTTCGTTTTAGGGAACTTAAATCTTGAGCCAGGGTTTGAATCCAGGAGGTGGTATCTGCTTTTCTCTATTTTATTTTTAAACATTCTGTGAAAACTGGAAAGAACGCCTTATGTCGACATTACGTTTGTCCGTATAAAAAACTGGGCATGTTGTTTTTCAAACTCAATGTTGAAGACTCATGAAAAGTTGTGATTAATTCTATTGTCAACCACATTGATTCGTAACAAAGGTTACTTTCGGTAAGGTCATAAATGTTTTCTTGTATATCATAAACTGTTAATTACATTTTGACAAAATTCGCTATGACAGATATATGTATAGCAATAATTAATGCTTTTAAATATCAACCATATTGACATATTACAAAACCTTCCATACACAAGGTCATAAGTGCATTTTTCCGTGTATCTCATAAACCGTTTGAAATTTTGTTTTAATTTCAAGTTTGCATTATTATAATCTCATAAAAAGAAATATTGTGTATTTTTACGCATACTACATTTTGTTATGTTCCATTAGTAAGTCTGCTGCAAATTGAACGAATAAACTGCAAAGAATGACATTAGAATTTGTTGTATCACGGAATGCAGCCTTTCAAATTTTACATAAAATTTATATTGTTACAGGGTTGGAACGACGTTGGTTTCCATGGTTCTGACCAGGTTCCGACGCCCAACATCGACGCCCTGGCGTACAGTGGCGTGATACTCAATAATTACTACGTGTTGCCCGTATGTACACCTTCCCGCAGCGCTCTCATGACGGGCAGACACCCAGTGCATACAGGTAGGCGCTCCTCAGGGCCGCAGAAAGAGCAGCAAACATTAGCTCGCTCCTGCTCGATTTGCTTGCCCTTCGTCTGAGAAAATAAAAGTAGTACGCTTCTCTGAAACATCAACATAAGTCTACCAGATTACGCGGAGCCACATCCCAGAACGTCTTAATGACACAATTACTAACGAAGTACGAAAGTTTTGCTGCAAGGAAAGAAACACAAGGCACCGCTGTGAGCACCTGTCCGTCTCTTCATACTTATTATACTTTTACTAACTGCAAGAGACATACGACTCGGTCAGAGTTGTGACACATAAAAATATGGTCGTGGGTCTCGGGGGATCTGAAATCGAGAATGACTGCTGACATAAGCCAGCAGTACTTTACCCGAAACCCGAAATCCAAGAAAGAATGGCTTTCTTAGGAAAATAATAGTGACTTAGGGAATAAGGAAATTTTCAGGCTTTATGGGAAGGGCTCATCAGAGTGCTCATAAATGCCCGTCACTGGCCCTTATTCTAAGCCAAAAAAATCCAGCCCACTGCCCCAAGCCCTCAAGCCCTAAGATTCAGTTTAATATTATCCTCTCTCTTAAGCTTAATTTTTCCAACTTCCGCTGAGATATTCACACGAATTCTGTATTCTTCATCGTTCGCATGCATGCTACATACTGTGCTCATCCTTCTTCATTCAGCCACCCTGTTAATATTTGGTGAATGGTACAAATTCTGAAGGTCGTCGTTGTGCATTTTCTTCCAGTCTCAAGACGTATTTGGAAATACCGTTTGGAGAGATATGACATCAACAAAAAAGGGAAAAGAAGTTGATAAGGGTTCCCGGTAATTTTACTGAGACTCTGACTGGATACCTCCCCAGTTCTTCTACAAGTTCAGTTCAATTTGCACATAGACTCGAACCGACTGAGAAAGAAACTCGCGATGCAGAACCGATAACTGATCGCCACTAATACTGTTTACGTACATAGATCTAACCTGTGGTCACCGAAACGGGAATCTTGACCAAAAGAACGCATGAAGAATGCAGAATAAGTGATTATATTACTACATACTCTGAAAATAAAAATTACTATCAACAAAGAGGACTAGGCTTAGGCCCAATTTTGGCAAGTTCCGACTCCAAAATTGCTCCGACCACATATTCCTCGGTTTTCCAGCTACCTGGCGCCATTTCGACTTACATTAAGAAGCAGTTTTAGCATAATGGTTGTCCCGTGTATCTGTCCAGCCTGTTTTATAAAACACAGTTGTCTGATGGAAGCTACGCGGTTCCTTTTCCTTCAGTTCATATCCGTAAAAATATGTAAACCACAACCCATGTCAGTTGTTTTCTTATAACATGGCTAACTTTATCGATTGGGCCCAACTGAGTTGGTTCCGCCTGAAGACGGAGATAGAATCCAGTGGCCGAAACTTTGTACAGGATGACGGATACTATCCAGAAACACAATAATTGTATTTTGAAAGTTATGTTTGTTGGATCGCTCGGTGGGAAGTGCTGAGCAATAGAAACATGTCGGACTGATGTTGATATGTGATATGTTTTTTAAGAGTGCAAACACTTGGGCTATACTAACAACCTGCTCGGTGTTACGCGGACTTACCGTTCGTCTGTGAAGGTATGCAGCATGAGGTGATATTCGCAAACGAGCCATGGGGACTACCACTTGAGGAGAAATTGTTGCCGCAGTATCTACAGGAATTGGGCTACGTCAACAGGATGGTGGGAAAGTGGCATTTGGGACATTTCCGTGCCAACTACACTCCTCTCTATCGCGGGTTTGATTCCCACTATGGGTACTGGGGTGGACACCAGGATTACTACGACCACACAGCCCAGGACAGCGTGAGTACAAATGCCTTGCCCCAAACTCAGAAGTCCGTACTGTACACTAGTATATTATGTGTTGCATGAGGAGCTCTATGTGTTCTGTTGAATGCGTAACATCATTTCTACTGTCACCAACCAAGTATCGGATCAGATACAAGGAACTTCGTGATAATGTGCTGCCCTGTCAGGGCTCTTTCAAGTCTCAGAAGGATGGAGGTTCCGATCACAGCGGCCGCGCGATTTAAGGTATGAACCATCTTCGCGCGCTCGAACACTGGGATCTTGGGTCAAAATCTCACTTGAGTCATGAATGTCTGTGTGAGTTTATTCTGCGTTTATGTTCTGTGTTTAGGTAGAGGCCTTGCGATGCGCTGATCCTCCGTCCAAAGGGTCCTACCGACTGTGTATAGGATTTAGAAACTTAAAAAGCGGCAAAGGTCAAAATGGCTGTAGAGCCTGAAAAAATGAGAAAGGGCGGGAGCTGATACATATGGAGAAACGGTTGTATGACAATTAGGTGTGGAAAGTCGAAGAAACTGGCAGAAGACTCAGTAATTTTCCCAATTCGTCCGTGAATAATCAATAAAAACGCCAAAACACTGGTGCAAGGACTCTGCATAGATTTTCTCACATTTGGCCTATATTATGCTACGTTGAATACGAAATCTACTGTGGGTCGTTAGGTATTCCTTGTCTGCATAGACTATCGACCTTTACGTACCATTGGGTTTCAAATAAGAATTTAGAGTAAAAGTAAAAAGTAAAGCTATCCCGGTAACAGGCCGTGAAGTCCCATAGGATTCTGAGACGTTGAGGGTCCCACATTATCTAGACAACCGGCTCGAAAATGGCGGTAAGGCTGCCAGACTTACGCGCCGGCCGCGCTTTACTCCCCAGGAAAATTATTTAAGTAATTCCTGGTACTCATTTTTGTTAGAGGCTTAGTCGACCCCAGGGCCATAGTGCGGCCGGAAGGATTAGGTCAATTGAAAAAATCCAATGACCTCATCGGGACTTGAACCCGCGACCTTCCGGCTTGTAGCATTGTGCTTCAACCAACTATGCTACCGCGTGCCCCAAGAATTTAGAGTATTTTAGTAATATTGTTCACTCGAGAGACTTATAAGTACTCGTTATACGCAATAATAAATTTATTCAAAATGTTATACTTTATCAATATTGTCGAAGTTCGACTTCACGCCGAGGGCGGAGCCAGCGGTTAACGGATTATGTCTCTAAACACTCAGGGGGGCAGGTCCACTAACACACGTCATGCCTCACAATCATTCATTTCTACTGCAAGGAATCAAAATAAATCTATTAAATCTGTAATGTTTTGAGGTAAAATAAGGTAAGATGAAGCTGTCCCTGCGCTTTATTAAGCACTATGCCATGAAGACATAACGTGGAGTGGAGATAAGGCTACAAAATTCTCGTCTTCGACACTAGATGGAGATGAGTGGTCAGCTTCTTGCTCCTGTCGGTTTACTCTCGGAGAAAGAGCTCCTGATTATCCATTGGATACGAGGCTAATATTCGGAGATAGGAATTTTAAATGTTTTGGTACTATATGCCAGTTCGGATAATTGGGAGTTCGGATTGCTGACCTTCCGCTGTAACTCTGTAGTTCAGCGTCCCGTTGCAATTGTTCAAATTAACGTCCGTTATTTAACTTCCGTCTAAATTGCAACATTTTTTAATTCTACACTTCAACACACTCTTCAACACTACATGTTTCGGTCTCAAACGGCCATCTTCAGGTGTTTTTGTTACAGATATTTTACTAAAACTGTGTTAAAAACTACTACACCCTTCCAATTCGTGTTAAAAAAAACCACACGCTGTAGTCTTCTTTTTTAAGTAAAATGAGATAAAATTCTTTTGCAATTTCTGTTACTTATTGTTTCACTTCACCCAGGGTGTCGTCATTTTCGTAAATATATCAAGGTGTTTTTCTTGGCAGCTTGTTCCTCACGTTCGTTGTCTACTTTTAGTTTTGACTGCCATATGCTCCTGGTTTGTGTGCGCTTCCTCCTCAACGTGTGATGTTGTCTTTACTACTGTAGAATTAAAAAGTGTTGCAAGTTAGACGGAAGATAAACAATGTCGCTAATTCCGCTCTAAGTATAAGCTTGCATTTTACGTGGTAACTGCATATTCTAAGCTAGAAATGTGGAGACATAAACTGAAATGGCTGGGAGACATATGAAACCCGAAATTGGATACAAGCGAAAGGAAACTATGTGCATGAGTGAGCATCTGCTGTAAAAAAGGTCAAAGAAACTTAAAAGATCTTTCAGCCAACAACTAAGCAACTTTATACTGTATCAGCGGAGTAGCATTTTCATTACAGTGAATGATTACAAGCTAAACGATCGGAGTTCATTTCCCAAGAGAGACGATGATTTCTCTTCTGTACCACATCCAAGGACACTCCAAGACATGCCCAGACATGTATTCATAGATTACCAAGCGCTCTTCTACAAGAATAAAGCAGCCATAGCATGATGCTGATGAATGAACGCCATCTGTTGCGGAAGTCTAGTACGATCGTAGCTTCACCCCCCCCCCCACCTACACGCTTTTCCAACGGGGTTCTGGTGCTCACCGGCAATTGTGCTTTTATCTAGCAATGCAGCAAGCAGGGATCAATGTAGCCAGGAGACCTGTCCTAACGAAGGCGTTCCCACATACCGTCCTGCCGAAAGTAGGCCTTTCTTCTTTTTCGCTTAGTGGGGGGGGGTGTAATCCAACTGGGTCCACTCGGCACGGCGGCCACTGATTGGCCTATTGTACCTGCCCCAGGTTATTATGATGATGGAGAATTTGGTGGAATGAAGATTGGCAGGAGAAACCGAAGTACTCGGAGAAAACCCGCCCAATCTCCACTTTTCCACCACAAATCTCACTTGACCAGACCCTGGATCGAACCCGGACCGCCGCGGTGGGAAGACAGAGACTAACCGCTTGAGCTATGGCGCGGTCCAGGCCTTTCTTCATGCGGTTTTGCCGAACATAGGTGTTCCATCACACCGTCATATCGAACATCGCCACCGAGTGATTAAAGCTCCTGCTTCGTTTCTAGAGGCCGTAGTTTCGTATCTCAGCTCAAAACTGGATATACTGACTATTTCGCGGTTTTCAGCAACCTGCAAGGAATATGCTTGGCTATTACCTGAAATAAGACTACAGTCGCTTCCTGCCTTATGTTTCCAGACTTCCTATTAGGCATTGCATAATGACATATTCAAATTTTCGTTAAATTTAATAAGAATATATTTACCCCGTTCAGTATAATGCTAGGATAGTCAATGAAAATGTAATTTATTTCCGGAAATTCGTTCCCTTTAATTACTTACTCAGCTCTTGCCTCTACGTTTCTCTACGAGCCTTGGTCTCGTTTATGAGAGATGTCATTTATAATCTCATATTTGCAATTTGCCTCCATTTCTTCATTTTCAGCCCTTGCAAATCATTTTCTGCATCTTTGTCACATAACTCTGGGCATTCCCACTTTTACTCTTTTTTCTATCTTACAATAAAAATATTCTTAACCACCAGTGCCTGGTCGCAACTCCATATTTGTTCTTTTAATATTCACTGCCCGATCAGAGGTTTCATATAATTCCTTCAACTCTTTGTTTGTTCTGACTCTGCATAATTCTCTCAGTTGCCCCTCTCCCATTTATATAACATAGCTTTTTGCAGTCATTAATAATATTTCCTAACCAAACATTTTCCAGTGATTGGCATTAGCTCTTTCTGAGGGGCCCAACTGAGTAGGTGTCTTCCTTTCTCACCTGAAGACGGGAACAGATCCATTTTCCGAAACGTCATGGCACCTGTTACCTAGAATTTCGGACGATGGAAAGTGTCCAAAAACCCCAGTAATTTTGCGAACAATTTCTGTTTAACTGTTTTCTTGACATGGTTGTAGCTACGCTACTGGGGCTACGACATGAGGCGGGACATGAACGTGCACTGGGCGAGTTACGGCCGTTACACCACCGACCTATTCTCAGAAGAGGCTGTCCGCACTATCCTTCAGCACGACGAGGCGCGTCCCCTGTTCCTCTACTTGGCGCATCTGGCTACGCATTCGGCCAACCCGTACCGGCCCCTGCAGGCGCCCGCAGACGTCGTCAACAAGTTCAGTTACATCGCGGACGAGCAGCGGCGGATTTTTGCTGGTTAGTGGTAGGAATCAGGCGACTGAACTCGGGTAATGCTTGCTACCATTCAGTCCAGAATCTTTTGTCTTCTCGGCTGCTGTCCAAAAACATAAAAATTAGAATATACAAAACTATTTGTATAATCTTGCCTGTGGTTCTGTATGGGTGTGAAACTAGAGCTCTGACATTAAGGGAAGAGCAGACTGAGGGTGTTTGAAAACAGGGTGTTGAGGAGAATATTTGGACCGAAGAGAGATGAAGTGACAGAAGGTTAGAGAAAACTGCACAATGAGGAGCTTCATAACTTGTATTCTTCTCCAAATATAATTAGAATGATCAAGTTAAGGAGTATGAGGTGAGGAGGGCATGTAGCACGAATGGGGGAGGTGAAGAATGCATAGAGGATATTGGTGGGAAAGCCAAAAGGAAGGAGACCACTGGGAAGACCAAGGCTTAGGTGGGTTGATAATATTAAAATGGATCTTAGAGAGATAGAATGGGATGGTATTGATTGGATTGATCTGGCGCAGGATAGGAACCAGTGGATGGCTCTTGTGAACACGATAATAAACCTTCGGGTTCCATAAAATGCTGGGAAATTCTTGAGTAACTACATAATTGGCGGCCCCTCAAGAAGGGCTCAGCCCCGTGAGTAAGTAAGTGGTAGAAGACACGAAGTTTATTTAAAAGATCGCTAAATCAGTAGTGCAGGGAAAGTCACGTTTTTGTGTTTGATTTGTGAGATAACATCTCGAAGTTTCTCAAGCACAAACTTTCACCATCAATACAGGATTCAATCTGTTTCTATTGTTGCTATGTTACTACCTCAGCAATTATCATACACTTTGTGAATATACGTCACCACACAGAATCCCAGAATTCTATGCGAAATGCCGCCCTCACTTCAGACTCGAAAGACCACCATGTTGGTATTGTTGTTCGCAGTTAATGAAAGGTCATTTTATATTATTGTGTTTATAATCCGTCTTTGCTGTTGAGGAGACAAATGCACTGGTAGGGGAACTCCGTTTCCTCGTAAAATAAGGGGAATAGTATAGTGTAATGTTATATTAAAATGCATTATGAAGAAAGAAGTACTTTTGGGTAGACTAACCTCAACTGATCTTAATGTGTAAAAATAATTGAGCTTTTGTGGGAAGATTCCGAGTTAAAAAAATTAATTTAATGATCAGTTCAAACCTTCCCAGTAATAATCCATTACTATTGAGTCAGTTATGTAGCGACAGTTAAATGAAGTATTATGGGTATCATTTTTAAAATAATAGACCAAATGAATTACTTTCGAATATGAAGTAATAGACATATTCATTTTTATGAACCTGTTGTTTAAATGGGGTATTCCTAGCAGGGAAATTGTGAACTATTTCTTGTTCTATTTCACATAGGAATGTTGTCAAAACTGGACCAGTGTATCGGCGATGTCGTGGCAGCACTGGAATTGCGCGGTATGCTCAACAATTCCATCATAATCTTCTCAACTGATAATGGAGGACCAGCTGCAGGTTTTAATCTCAACGCAGCTTCCAATTGGCCGCTGCGAGGGGTAAAAGTTTTTGAATGAATTATTCTAGTAGAAGCAATTAGGGGAGAGAATTGTGTCCAGTGGTAAAGTTGCGCATCTGCAAATGTGCAGTATTTCTGAAGATGTAAAGCACACTTGTAAAATAAAAATAGTTGATAGGCAAAGTATGAGAATTTTAGATAATTAACTTTCTGGAATGCTTCATATGATATGCATAAATTATTTGTAATTTGATGCGGAGCCGTCAAGAAGCATATCCGAAAATATGTTTATAAGAACTTACAATTCTTCTGGTCAGCGATGATTATCTTGCCATCCAATCTGATTCTATTAAACTTCTGTAGTTTGAACAGAGCCCTTATCAGGTCGAGAATGAGGTTATGTTTCCCAGAGACCTGTACATTTTGTTCACCCTATGATGATAAAACATGTAGCAGGGAACGAACGCTGTAAGACATTCTCCCTTACATAGCGTCATATACCTTCAGAAAATTCATGATCATTTAACTTGAGTTATGTAGACATTGGGGCGTGGTTGATTTAGGCACTCTGCTACAAGCAGGCAGGTCACGGGTTCGATTTCCAATGACGTCATTAGATTTTTCAATTGACCTAATCTTCCAGCCGCACTATAGCCCTTGGGTAGGCTCAACCTCAAACAGAAATGAGTACCAGGAATGTTCTTAGGATGTAAAGGGCGGCGGCCATCTGTGAGCTGATTGTCTAGAGAAAATGTTGGAGCCTCGACGTCTCACAACACTATGGCCCTCATCGACCTGTTACAGGGATAGCGTTATCCTTAGCTTATTTACCTTTTTATCTAGACATTAGGGGAGCCTCCTCGGTCTGACTGAACCCGACTCTTCCGGTGAGCCGGCTTATATATTGTAATTATCAGGCTCATCCTGTAATTGTGGTGAACACGTCTCAGGAGGGAAGATCAACCAATTTTCTTCGGAAGGCAGCCAAGTAACAATGTCCCTCTTTACTCATAAAAAATTTAGGCGCAATATTTCACGAAGTGTCCGTCGGCCGGTCGAATGTACTTTTAAAGTGAGTTTTTATGAAGGCAATGATGAAACTTCGGGAGCTATAATAGATCAGCCGGTATAATGACGGTCTGGACAGCCGAGGTTCGATTTACGTCATGGCCTACAGATATTTCTGTGCTCCACATCGTCCAGGCCGGCACTCAGGTACGTCAAACCTCCTATCCAATGGGTACCGGTGGATCTTTCTCGGGGGTAAAGCGGTCGGCGAGTGAAGCTGATCATTCATCTGCATCTAGTGCCTAGGACAATAATGGTTGAGCTATACGTCCACTCCCACATATGTCTTCATGTCACAGGGGCAAATATAGTGATGAATCTTCAAGTTCTGAGGCGAGGAACCCGTTGATTGTGCAAATGAATACGAACTGACCAGGAAGACCGTGGGCCATGAGGGAGTAGGTCCGTTATTTCATCTTTTTAAAGGAGATAGATATTCAGCCTTAAATCTAATTGAATTTTCGTACCTTGAACCGCAAGGAAACCAGAGTTGCAAATTGTGTATAGGCATTTAGTATCTGCGATTGGATTACTGCTACAGACACATTAGACGGCACTCAGTAGCATATTCGATGTGCTTGCAGGTGAAAGACACTCTGTGGGAAGGCGGAGTCCGCGGGGTGGGTCTCGTGTGGAGCCCCTTAATCCGTAGTGCCCCGCGGGTAGCCACCCACCTGATGCATATTCAAGACTGGTTACCCAGCCTACTTCACGCCGTGAATGCAACAGTTCCGTCTCATCTGGACGGGCAAGACGTGTGGACCAATATCTTAACAGGTTCGTGGGCTCGTACCAGTGCGGCGTTCTGCATGATTCACTTAAAGATGCATTCTCAGCCGCACAGTGTATACAGGGCCATTCTTAATTATTGTCGGAGTTTTAGTGGCCTATAATTTTCAAACTGAAAAAAATAAACAAAATTTTTTTATGGAATATGAAAGTGTAGCTCAAAACGTTCTACTACTTATAGAATCAATACTACAAAATGCTAAACAACTTCAACTTCTGCGCCTCCCTTGGCACGTAAACTGTCCAAGCTTCCTTGATTCGATCAACGACTTCCTGCGAAGTGCTCGGACTTCCCGCTCCTTTTCGGTGCAGAACATCATCAGTCTCTTGAAATTGATTTAACCAACGTCGGATAACATTACCTGAAGGTGAATCTTTCCCATATTGAGTTCTGTAACGACATTGACTTTTGATAACGGATTTTGTTTCGAAAAACCATTTTGAGGTATGACGTCAAATTTTATCCCAGACATCAATGCGGCAAGTACAGCGTCGCCAAATAAAATTCTTCGAGTTCTAACTTTCGTATTCATTAAGCAGTTTTATTTTATTATTTTGATTTGAAAATTATAGGCCACGAAATACCAGTCAATACTTCGGAATTAGTCTTTACTACAAAACATCGTGGGGCAGGAATATGCTAAGTTACGAATAGGAAAACATACTCATATGGCAGACAGTAGCCACAGGCATTTCGGCATTGCCTGGATGACATACGACTACGTTATAACCACAATGATTGTGAATAATGGTTTGGAAAGTGTGTGGAAGGAAAATGTATTATCCTGTTTTAAAGCACCATCCCAACAAATGTCTCGAGGGACTGAGGAATACTTCAAAATCTCTCAGGATATCCATACTTCGGGCCAGATTTGTCTTCAGGGCTTCCTAAGAGCCAGAAATGTTAAATAATCGACGGCAGAAGTTCGAGGTTTGTCAGCAGGAAATGAAGGAATTCACAAACTGCTAGGATATACAGGCTGAGGTCCGAGGTTTGAAGCCGGAACCTCCCTAATACAAAGCAAATAGATTAACTTTTATCGCACAACCTCCGCATGTCTTCTCGGAGTTTCTAGGGTACAATTCCGGATAAAATGAAAGCTGTTCTGATTGAAGTTCTTTAGAGTTTTCAGAATTTTAGGAATATTGTGGACTACACAGTTATTTTTATATATGTTTATTTATTTATTTATAGCTTATTTAATGACGCTGTTAGTAACTCAGATTACGGAGCGTAAAATGGGTGGATTAGAGTGAATATAATTTGGAATGGATATGGAAGGAAGGTGTCATGACCTAACCTAGCGTTTTCCTACGAAGTCTCAGGAAAACCACGAAATACCTAGGTTAGGGTAGTCCTTGTCTCGACCGAGATTTTAACCGGGTTCTTCCAAAATAGCTCTCAGAAGCGTTACCTCCTGAGCCAACTTGGTGACACTTCGAAGTTCGTTAGATTATACGAATGCAAACGGACACAGTCACGTGCTCCGTCTGCAATGTTATTATTCCTCTGTCTTCAAATATGTGAGGTCTTGAGATCTGACGCCGTTCTGAGATGTGCCGCCGTACATTCTGATGCCTGTCTACCAAACGACACTGCGTCGAATTACAGAATAATGTTATTTTCAAAAAGAACCTTATGGATATCTTCCCAGTTCCGTCGTACTAGGAATAGCTTACCGTTCCACAAGGGATATGACACCGTGTATTCTGCTCCCTCATCAGGGTACCTCATCCCTTCACATCTCTTCTGTTTACTTTTAACCCGAAGATTCAGACAGGAGGTCATCTGAAAGAATCATACCTGCCCACCACATTACTTTGCATCCCATCTCAAAAAATCTAACCCTTCATATTAACTGCAGTAATAAACTCAATTTCGTGTCGTTTCTCAATTGCCAATGCACGACGAAGTGTGATCACAGATTACAGTTATACATAATGAACATAACCTCTGTGATCGAATGGGTATAGCGGCCGGCGCCTGAAGCTGACCACTTACCCCATCCAGTTCCGAGGTCAAGAATGGTAGGAGCTGTACCTCCACTCCCTATTTGTCTTCGTAGAATAGTTCTTAATTAATTAAGCGCAGGGACATCCCTACCTTTATCTTACCTATTATTAAACAGAACCTTTTACGGCTTCAGATTTTCATGATTGTACATTGGAACTGATGACCGTTTTTTTATTATTTCCTTTCTTGTTTGTGTGGAAGTCAACAAACGTATTTCGTAACTGGCCACCCTATTACTTTTCGTTTAGATTTATTATTACTATTACTATTATTGCCGGTCACGGTAGCCGAGCGGTCTAAGGCATGTACTGTCTTCGCTCGCTTGGAAACCGGGTTCGTGGGTTCGAATCCCACTCAGGGCATGGATGTTTAGTTTGTGTGTGTGCGTTTATTCTGTGTTTTAAAACAGGTAGAGGCTTTGCGATGATCTGATCACCCGCCCAAGGGGTCCTACCGAATGTGTAAGATCTAGTAAACCGAAGTGAACGGAGAAGTTCATGGAGGTAGGCCTAGGCCCACTGGGGCTGTAGTGCCAAGGAAAACAAAATTACTATTATTATTATTGTGATGGAAGTCATGTAACGTTATTATTTCAGGGTCCCCGCCACCGTATGATGAACTTCTCCTGAATATAGATAACCAACGAGACATTGCGGCGTTGCGCAAAGGAGACTGGAAACTCGTTAAAGGTGAACACATGTCCTGTAAAACGTTTATAAAATATTGTCTTTGTATGAGTGACTATAGACGGGGTTTGAATTGGCGACTCGATTTATTGACCATTTATACGCACAACTCGACAAATTTGCGTTACCCGGTTTCCATTTAAGGTCTTGATATCTGCGATTCTGCCTTCGCTGCTGTTTTTTGGCAGTAACTGATTGTGTAACGACATCGAAACATTATGAATTATGGCTGTATAGTTGTGAGACCAGTCACGAAAATCTTATATTTTGCTGTTAGTGATTCTGAATGTTTATTAACAGGACGGACGTGGGATGGGCAATGGGACGGCTGGTACGGGCCTTCAGGTAGAAAACCGGGGTACCGTTACAACGTGACCCTGGTGTACAACAGCGTAGCGGGCAAGGCCCTGGTGAGCACTGGTGCGCCCCTGCCACTCAATCCAGAGGACGCCCTGAGGACGAGAGCGGCTGCCAATGTCTCGTGCGGTTCACACAACGCCAACAGCTCCTGCGCGGGACCCAACTCTGTGTGTCTCTTTAATCTGATGCAGGATCCTTGCGAGTTAGACAACCTATCGAACAAGTATCCCTTGCGGGTTGCGGCATTGCAGCGACTGCTAGACCGATACAATGCAACGGTAGTTCCTCCTCTCAACAAAGAGGCTGACCCGCGGAGTAACCCCAAGTATTGGAACTACACCTGGACCAATTGGATGGACCAAATTTGATAATCGTTGGAGGCTGGTGCGAGAATTATCAGGGATATCCTACTTATTTTCTACGAATATGATTATAGAAATTTTATAAGCAATATTCCTTATTCTGTATATAGACTAATATAATTTCCGTTGAAATTTCAACGGGAAAGTCTCAATTCTCATAAAATATATTATTTTTTAAGAAATTATTGTTCGTCATCCAAGTTTATTCATATTTTTCGGGAAAGTTGATCCATTTTCTTCTTTACAATAATAAGGTGTGGGAGAAAAAATAATTTGTAGGGNGAAGAGACCGTGAGAACCGGTAAAAGCAGACTGGTCTCACGGTCTCTTCGCTTGCGGATTTCTTATATTTTTCTTTCTACCCTGAAGATGGAGGCGATACGTTCCTCCGAAACATCGGTTAACACCACATATACACGGTGCCAAATCCCAAAAGACTGCTTTCTTCATGGTAATTGAGTTTTTATTTAGACTCAAGTGATTTATGTTAGTTTTGTGCACTTATCAGGCTGGACAGTAATTGTGACTCAGTTAAGGGACGCAAGCACACGTACGGCAAGGCAACAGTTTGTACACGGTGTGTCCAGGATCCGTTAGGATTCTTTTTTTTTCCCCTGCAATGCCATCTGTTGGCGAGTTATTGCGTTAAGATTCTTGAAATTTCAGCTCTGGCTCTCTATAATTTGAAAGCGCAAGCATCGCTGCATCATGTGTTCTGACCTTGAATGTAACAGTACTGCTCTGACGCTCGTCGGAAAATGGCGGCAGTTGAACAGAGAGCCAACATCAAATTTTGTTTGAATTAGACAAAACAACCGGAGAAGCGTATGATATGACGAAGTGTGGGTACGGTAGAGATTGTCTGAGTCGCTCGAACACATTCGTCACCATTCGTGAAGCATACAGCAGTGCTTTCATCTTCAGTGTGGGCGCCTTATGAGTCATCGTCTTTTTTGGTTGTAGATTAAAATTGTCTTCAGAATTCGTCTCTCTTCCATTCCTGTGACGTATTTCCACTGTGGTATGCTACAATCTGATTAGATATTATGACTGTCTTTTTAATTTTTTTCTGACGTGTTGTTTCCCATTGGTTTCGCAATTCTGAATATATTTTGCGAATGGCTCGAATTCCTTATGCTGATAATTTTTTTTATAATTTCGTTCTTTGTGCCGATCTCATAGTTCCACTCAATATTTTGGTTCACGATGCCGACACACAAATCCTATAGATTATATCAGATTTTATTATAGATAATTGTGATGTAACGTGGTTAAGGCTATGAAACTGGAGCTTTCAGACATGGGATATTTTCAGTTATGAGGCAGAAGGTTGAATGAGCTCATATTCTTCTGTTTAGTTTTCCTAAACATGTGTGGCCTTGTACCCCGCATTCACTTCCATCCTCAATGACTGACTCTTTGTTTAAATAAGCAGTCGCGCTGTGGACAGACGTAGGTAGCAGATAGGATTTCCTAGTCTCCAGGAAACAACTGATGTAAAAATAAGAATATTTATTTGACATATAATTTCCTTCAGTATATTTACTGGCTACTACTTAGGCGACCTTTGTTCGATTCCTGTTAGGGGCCTTATCTGAGGGGACTTTCTGCGGGAGGAAAGCGGCCTGAACGTGAAGCTGTATTCTCCGTAGAGATTCAGAATGAGTGGCGCTGTATCTGTCTCCACGTCATAGTAGACAGACTCAAGAGAAATTTCAGCCTTGTGTTGACAAATTTAACTTGTACGGAATGTTAAAGTGCGGATAGAATACCAGATTTTTATGAATGAATAACTTAGTATGCTGTATCCTAAGGAAACTTGATAGTTAAACGTCGCGAATACAGAATTGTGACATTGGTCACAATTTCAGTCAACTAAATATTTATTGATATTTCCTTAGCTTCGATTTTCACATACAGTAGTTACCATCTTCCTTTTAATTTGAGAGGGGAGGCAATTTCCAATAGCTTTTCTGAATAACAGTCTATTAAAAATTCTCTTGTTTTAGCTATAGATGCATTTAAAATACAGTTATTACCTTAATTTTACTGAACTCTTAAAAACAAAAAATAGGACGTAGCAAGTGGACAGTTTGTGATATCACAGAACGAAGAGCCACTTGGAAAATCTAGAAGTTGATAGGATCCTATTATTAATATTGACGGTAGGGTAATATGTTTTGAGGAAATGAGGTTGAGAAACCGAACTGTTTCAGGATTGTATATAATGGCGGACTTCAATATTAACAGTGTTGGAACTATGGCTTCTGTTACCACAGATAGAATAGGCAGTCATTTTAATAATATCAGATGAGATAAATAAATTTCCGATTTAGCTTATATAATTATACTGAGACGAAATGATCCATTTTTAGGCAACTAGTCACTAAACACATTCTCTAGGAAACGAATACGCAGGCAAAACTAGGGGAATTGCCGTTTCTGTAACAATAGAGGAATTGCTAGGATACGGTGTTCTCAATGTGTTTTCTGTACGTGGTCCGTGCCCAAGTTTTATAGGGGAAAACGAAGGTTATTTGGCCCTTGTGGAGGCGGGTTCGAATACCTCCACCGTGACCCTGCGATTCGTAGGGGGTGACGAAAGGGAAGTCTCAAATTTGAGACAGTAATATATGGTCTCGGGTACCAAGGGCCTCGGACCCGAGAAAGACTGCGCTGGCAAGGACCAGCAGCTTATACAAAAGGCAGACCCGTCCTCTCGCCAGAGAGGGCGCCCACAAAAAACAAGACCATTAATGTCAAACAATAATAAAGATCTGGTCGCAAGCCCCAGATGGGAGCTTTGTACCAAGATAGATTGACCGACTGATCGTCGGTCTTAAAATGAGACTCAGAGTCAGAAGGTCATTTGTAGGGAATCGTAGAACGAGAAACAGAATGAAGTGAGAGCTGAGGGGTCAAGATTGATTGCGAGCTATAATAAATGATTGTAATTGTAAAGAAGTGCCAATGAATGCAGAACCCACGGTTATCCGTCACGCACACTTCTATACATGACAATACAGTAATAATGAACATAAATAATGGACAAATTTCCATAAGTTTTATGGAAATGTTCAGAAATCCTAAATTCTAAATTTTACTTCATGCAAATGTTAATATATTGTGGCATGTAGACTCGTTGCTAGGCATCGACCGCGAAACAAGCAACCACACAAGGACCATTGCTAAATAATGGTTCCGCAAACAAACATGTTTCTATGGAAACGAGTGAACAGAAATAATGGAAGAGATGTTTTCTATGAAGTCCGTGCCTAGGTGCTATAACAAGGACCAGTTAGCAGTTGCAATTATATGACAATGTTTTCTGTGCGGGTCGAATACTTGCACCGTGACTCTGCGAGTCGTAGGAGGCGACAAAAAGGGAAGTCTCAATTCTGAGACAGTAAAATATGGTCGCGAGTCCCGAGGGACTCGGACCCGAGTAAGACTGCGCTGGCAAGGGCCAGCATCATATACAAAAGACAGACTCGTCCTATCGTCAGAGAAGGCGCCCCACAGAAACAAGACCGTAACTGTCAAATGGTAATAATTAATATCTGGTCATGAGCCCCAAATGGGGCTCGACACCAAGACTTACTAACTGACTGACCGTCAGTCGCAATGTGACTTTGACTTTGACTTGAGTTGCAATTATAATAACTTCTGAGGTTCAGTCGTTGCAAACCGCTGCTCTTAGAAGTTAGTAGCTGAGGCTGAGGATAGTTCGGGAGCTCAGAGGAAGGAAAACGTCTCCTGTTTGAAGATTTTACCAAGCAACGACAATAAAGACGTGACTGTGGACACGTGTGCTATGTGTAATAGTGAACTGTAAAGTATAGACGCACTGTAGCAGTGCGTGGAATAGGTCGAGACATCAATCAAAAACCAATATGTAGTCATATTCCATTCCTGTGGCAATATTAATAAATTCATTGTTAAAGACGACCACAGCTTCTCAAGTGAATGCGTTCTGTTGTCATTAATAACGCCTCACGATTTCACAGTCAAATCTAAACAAAATCTAAATTCTTCTGTAATAGTCACTGCCGAATTCCCACGAAACTTTGACAGAGCAGAGATCAATCTGTAGAATCGAAATGTTTATCGGTTTTAAATTGAATCTGAAATGATTATTTTTCTAGTCCAGACCGTTTGTGTTATCTTGTCTAGAAGCAGTTTGAAAAACTGACATTTAAAAGCCCATTAGTAAAAATGTTAAGAAGAGATGCAGAGATTTAAATAAGTTCGCACCAATCCTTGCTCAAGGACACAGAATGTACGCGTCATAACATACTGTGTATTTTCAGAGCACGATAAAGGATATTAAAAGAATAGCTTTTGGTAGTTTAAACAGAATGCACATAAGATAAACTCTGTGTATTATAGAAGGTGATTACTTTGGTCTGAAACGTAATTTTGTTAGGATTTACACAAATACGCATAAATATTTATTTCTACTTCAAATGAAAGTGGATTTGGAGTGGGCAATGGGGCTTCATCATGCCCTACATACTGATCGCTAAGGTAGGCCTCTGTAACGTTATGCACGTAAGAAAGCTTTTAAATAAACAGTTTCGCTTAAGTAGGCATAGGTTTCTTGCAGCTGATTATTTGTACACATACTCATATATTTCTCCTCCTCCTCCTCCTCCCCTTCCTCCAGCATTTAGTAATGGGGCTTTCTCACCTATTTCAATTTGCAATTAACATCTAAATCCGGTGTAGGAAACCGAATTAACGGCCGTGGGGATCCGTTGCGCCGACCACGTGACACCCTCTGTGCGCATAAGTTGGCACTAACTTCGCCGACAAGCAGCGGTGGCTCGGTCGGTATAGTCGCCTGCGGACTACAAGCCACTGAGCTTTTTATTTACTTCTGAGAATATAATTTTTACCTACAGCTGGTCGGACATATTGGATGGAAGATTAGCCCATCGCAAGGTTCCCACCGATGCACGACAACGCGAACACAAAATAAACCCGGACCTTGAGCTATTCTCCCAACTAGGATTCCCAATATTCTGCTACTGTTAGAGCGGTAGAGGACAATATGGTCTTATATCGGGAGGCCACTGTTATCGGCCTACGTGCCTTTTGCACAATGAAGTTTTATTTTCATACATTTCATAACATTTTTATTTTCAACCCAATAGGATGAATATCTATTAAATTGGCCTAACAGACGTAAGTCTTAATTAGGTTTATGTTATGAGTTATGTACTCCTTGCTGGAGAAAACAGCATAATGAGGAACTTTATAACTTACACTCTTGTAGAAGTATAATTATAATGATAAAGTCAAGCAGGATGAGGTGGGCAGAGCATGTAGCAGGAATGGGTGAGAAGAGCAATGCATATAGGATATTGGTGGGAAATGCAGATGGAAAGAAACCACTGGGAAGAAAAAGTCATAGGTGGGTGGACAGTATTGAAATGGATATTAGAGAAATAGGATGGGATGGTATGGATTGAATTGATCTGACTCAGGGTAGAGACCAGTGGAGGGCTCTTGTGAACACGGTACTGAACCTACGGGTTCTATAAAATTTTGGAAAGTTCCTAAGTAACTGCACCATTGGCGGCTTCTCAAGAAGGGCTCAGCTCCGTGAGTGAGTGCGTGTTTGTTGAAGAAACAAAACACTTCTCTGGCAAACGCTACTAATGCAAAAGAATATCATTTGAAATACTATTATAATTTCGCCTCCCATCTCTTGTCTCTGCTACTTGAAAGAAGATAAATATTGTTTAGTTCTTGAGTAGCTGCACAATTGGAGGCGCCTCAAGAAGGGGACAGCTCCATGAGTGAGTGAGTGAGTGAGTGAGTGAGTGAGTGAGTTATGTGCTTATTTCTTTTCAGAAAAATGAAACAAGAAATGAGAGCTTAAATAAAATGTACCGAGTAAAGCTGGTTCAAAGTGCAACGCTTCTGGTTTGTACACGGGAGGTGCTAGGCCGCCATATCCGTCATCAGGATTTCTTTCATGGTTTTCCTTAGCACTTCATGTAAATATAGGTACTTAAATTAGATCACGACCTCTATCATTTGCATTCTTTCTCAGTCGTCATCCATCATCATCTAATCATTCGACGGGATAGATTTTGAGTTAATGACAGCATCATTAAACAAAAAGTTCTAGGAACAACTAATCGTTCATTTTCCTTTGATAAGAAAAGGACCGCATAGAAAACTTAAAAATTAAGGGGATGTACAGACGCACAGATACACAGACAGCAAGCTCATCTCATAAGCCTTTCCATTTTTTTAAAAATTAGAAGGATATGGAGACAGACACACAGATATGCAGACACAGACAGCAAGGCAATCTCATAGGCCTCTTTTTTTCTGGCGTAAGGAAAGTGGGCTAATAAACAGATGTAAACTGTAATTCCTTAAAACAGTCTTCGAACATGAAAAATGCGGACAGGCGAATAGCTGCGTCTACGTCAATAATAAGAGAATTCACTTCGGAGAAGAAGTAACATGGAGCACGTCCTCAGTACAAACAGAGCAAGAAGTTGGCGCTGAGAGATATGAGCCGTCAGCATTACAGTAAATTTACACAGTGGAGCGTAATTAGTTTGCGGCCCTGTTAACACACAGCGGAGCGTGTTGTAAGTCCTTGCATGTGAGAGGCCAAGGAACCATCTCTGAGCATTTGCGGTGTGTGTTCGCAAGTAGTTAGGAACAGAATCAGAGATGGCAGCAGGGGTTGATATGCTTGAGTCGGTATTACAGTGACCACCTTTGCCAAAAATTTCTTCCCGTTTACAGCATTTCTTATTGCAACGTTTCTGGAGGCGGGGATTAGTTTACGAATTTGAGATAAGCCAGAGTATACAGTGTCAAATGACAGAATGTATAATGAATAATGAATTGGAAAGGATTTGGAAGGATACAGTCGTGGCCTAATCAAGCTACCATCCTGGAACTTTCCCGGACGGGCCAAGAAATATCACGAACATTTTTCAGGATAGCTACTGTCCTGGACAAGTTTCGAACCTAGAACCTCCCGAATAAAAGTCTAAAGCGTTACAGCTATACCCACCTTTTCAGTTAATGTCTAATTTTGTTTCATATTTATTTATACATTCTTCTTCCTTTGGTGATAGAGCTCAAATTTGGGCTTTGACCTACCTCCAAGAAACCCTCCGCTTCACTTTGGTAGGACTCCTTGGGCGGGTGATCAGCTCATCGCAAGGCCTCTACCTTTACACAGACACAGAAAAACGCTTGCGCGCGCGCGCGCGCACACACACACACATTTATATATTTATATAATTGTCACGATTTAGGGACATGACTGCAGACTTGTTTTGGATTGGTGAATGAATTTATTTACAACTTACACACAGCACTCTGAACTGTAAGCAATTACAGCGCTATCGTTAATTTCCACACTTTACAAAGCACTTTTGCAAACACTAAGTCTTCTCCAACCGGCAGTGTTCATAGCCGTTTCCTGGTAATGGATGTTAACAGTGGAGATTGTTCAGCTTCTCGCGCTCAAGTCAACTCTTCACAGCCGCTGGTGCAGAACTCAACTCTCAGCCGACAACTGACAACTCAACTATAGTGCCATCTCTTCTCAGCCTCCTTTGCAGATCTCAGCTGATCTGCCAATTGAACTCTTGTCTTCACAATCGGACTTTCAACTATCAGCTAACTACTGACAACTGATAGGCTGATGGCAATTTCATACCATCCACCTAGTCTTCTCTTCACAGCCCGACTTTCAACTGAGCACTGAACTCTCTCAATTTCCTCAGTTTTGTTCTTTATATATATTTTGCACGAACAAGATAGAAAACACTGTTTCCAACAATAACTCTATTGTTGTAGAGGCATGTTACTGATCTATTGCTTAGAAAAGGGTTGCATAATATCGATCTACTGTTGGGTGTTTTTGTTGCGGACGTTACCTAGCAACGACCACTCTTTACAGAGTCACCGCTTAGCAACCTGTCTATACGCTACAATATGATTCAACTTTACCTTCAGTACCACATGTGCAAATATCTGCATAAGTTGCTTGTTTCATGTACAAATATGTTCAGAAATAAATTGTTGTAATATCTATGAGTTTACAGATCTCTGTCCTGACCAAATTACTCCAGAATGCACAGAATATTATATTTAGATGTGCTGTTATAAAATATATTTGTAATACATATAATTTTAAAGCCGGTTGGACGATGATGCCTCATATTCTCAGTAAATGTTTCACATCTAAATGTCTCTCTCTGTAAAAGCCTAATGATTGTTCAGACATCCCTATTCTGTCCCAAAAGGCAGCAGTAATTACGGTTAGTAGTAGTTACGGAGTGAGCCACAAGACGGCAGTGAGTCATTTGAATCGGCATTACATTCTCTACCTTTGCCAAAAACAAATTCACAACGTTCACATGGTGTTTATTCAGTTAAATCCTGATTAAGTTAATTTACGAGTGAACCAAATGGGAGGGTTATACGTGGAAAGTGTAGCTAGATATAGGGATTGTTTATTTTAAGTTTCTGCCCAATTTTGCATTAGGAAACATTCTAAATAATATGAGGCTGCGTGTTAGTACTCGTACAATGGTAGATTGCAAAATCTACGTGGTAGTAAATTGGAGAATGTGGGGGCAATATCGACATAATAGCTATTACTAAAATTAGTAAAGTACGTGTATCTCTCGGTGTTTATTTTGTATTCTAAAGCCAAGTTACATTATCACTGACTTCTATATTTGGTCAAATTGCGACTGAATAACTCCATCTCTGCTTTTCAGTAGCGAGTAAGATAATGGTTATTTTGAACTGCCCCACATGCATAATCATTCTATAATTGACATTGTATACATTCTCGGTACTGAATGAATGATTAAGTAAACAAATAAAAAATACAATTAAAACAGGAAGTAAAAATTGAAACTGCAGAAATAAAATTATTGAGAATTGTACTAAAATCGGGGAAGAATTGGTTTTTAATTTAAATAATAAAATTCTATACTCCAGACCACATAGGGAGTGTCACGCATTACGAATGGAAAACAGACAAATTCCAAAGAAAATATTAAACATACAATCCAATAAGATGGCGAACCATAGCGTAGCCGTCCGGTATTCTACCATACCCGCGACTTTGATGGTGGTAGCTGAGATATGGGTGGATTATTATCTGAGTGTAGTTATTTTTATGGAGGAAGTTTTTGAGTTAGGTTCTCCGTCTTGTACAGGTTTTATTCTTTTCCTCGAAAGTCGTAATTACGAGGAAACACACTAACATGCGCCGTACAAAAAGCCACAATTATTCACTCATGAAGCAAAAGTTCACTTACAGTAGTACACTAGTTTATACAGCTAGAACACTGAGAAATTGGGGCACAGACGCTATAAGGCTAAAGCTATGATTTGATAAATTGCAAGCTGACGTAAATTTAAGGTGCTATGGCATGGAAATGAATGTGGAGAAAACAAAAGTAATGAAAATTTCGAGACAACCAACCCCAGTCACAATAAAGATAGACCAAAAACAACTGGAGAATGTGAAATGTTTTAAATATTTGGGTAGCTTGTTAACAGATGATGGAAGGTGTACTTGTGAAATTAAATCCAGGATTGCCATGGCAAAAGCTGCATTTAGCAAGAAGAAGAATCTTTTTACCAGCAAATTGGACTTAAATTTGAGGAAGAAACTAGTGAAATGCTACATTTGGAGCATAGCTCTGTATGGGGCTGAAACATGGACACTTAGGGCAGTAGATCAGAAACATCTGGAAAGTTTCGAAATGTGGTGTTGGAGAAGAATGGAGAAGATCAGTTGGACCGATTATGTGAGAAATGAAGAAGTGTTAATTAGAGTCAGTGAGCAGAGGAATATCCTACATGAAATAAGAAAACGGAAGGCTAATTGGATTGGTCATGTTTTACGCAGAAACTGCCTTCTAAAAGAAGCTATCGAAGGAAAGATAGATGGGCGGATAGAAGTGACAAGAAGACGAGGAAGAAGACGTAAGAAGATGCTGGATGACCTTGGGGACAGAAGAGGATACTGTCATTTGAAGGAGAAAGCTCTAGATCGCATTAAGTGGAGGAACTGTTTTGAAAGAGACTGTGGACCTGTCGTCTTGACAGATTACTGATGATGATGATGATGATGATGATGATGATGATGATGTAAATTTAACTAGTTTTCCGGATATTACTTTATTTTCAGAATTTGTTGGAGCTGCCAGACATGTCCGTTTACTTCCAAAGCTGAAAACAAATAGCCCCTTTCCTCCAAAATAACTTGTAAGAGCGACGTATCATTCCTCCAAGCAGCGGCTTCCTGCGCTAATAAAAGCCCTTCATTGTAACTGGCTGATCCGCACAGAATTCGTCACCCTTAACTCTAATATATTCAGAGCTAACGAAAATATCGTTACCGTAACTAATGTTTCCCCCCCCCCACCTGCGCGCCATCGCCTCCAGGACCTACTCCGACCGCTGAACTCCTCCGATCCTGACTCATGNNATGGTGACAGAAATTGCCTTGAGCTCGGTTTCTGACTCCAAACTCCGCAGAAGAACCCCAAGCTGCCCCAAAGAAACTGTGTAATATTTTTGTATTCTGAGTTAGTTTTATTATTCCCAGAAAAGCGCGAATTTGTCATCAAATTAAATTATTTTAACTGTGGCATTAATCAAGTCCGATTAATAAATCAGAAATTTAAACAAAACAATTAAATATCCCTATAATTCTTTACGGCTATGGTAGAGCGTGCACCGTTGAGATGGAGGAACGAGCGTGCTTTTCAAGAGAACGGAACAGGACCAAGCATGGCATAATCTAAAATTACTTACTTGCTTACTTAGTTAGTTAGTTATTGGAGAGGGTGGGTTTCCCCATGCACTTAGACCAGTATTGGTCCATTGTGCTTCCCTCTATAATATTCTACCAGTCTCTATACCCTACCGATACTGCTGCGTACCATCAGTCCCGACCGAGCCAGCGAGTTCGGCCTCTACCGGCTTAGCGGTATCTTTAATGCTTCCCCCATCTATCAGAGGCGTTAGAGACTACTGTTGGGCGGGAAATGTCCTGAATTTTGCTCAGTGGCCTCCTTTGGAGACATGAGGTTCTTTTACGTGCCGTAAAGCTACGACACGGGACCCACGGCTTAAAGTCCCTCCCGGAGGACTTGTTCCCTGAATTTTTCCGCCCTTAAAAATTCCACCACCTCCGCCGGGTTTGAACCCGCGTACCTTGAGTCACGAGGTAGGTACGTTACCCCTAGACTACGGAGGCCGCTTACATGCTTGCTTACTTACTCATGGAGCTGAGCCCTTCTGGAGGAGCCGCCAATTCTGCAGCTACTCAACAATTTCCCCGAATTTCATGGAACCCGAAGGTTCATCACCGTGTTCACAAGAGGCCTCCACTGGTCCCCATCCTGAGCCAGTTCTATCCAATCCATATCATCCCATCCTATCTCTAAGATCCATTCTAATATTGTCCACCTACATACATCTTGGTCTTTCCTGTGGTCTCTTTCCTTCTGACTTTCCCACAAGTCTCCTATACGCATTCCTCGTCTCCCCCATTCGCGCTACATGACCTGGCCACCTCATCCTCCTTGAGGCCTAATCTATAATTATTATTATTGTTATTAAAATATAGGGCTGGTAGGAATCCGTCAGAAATTTGGTAGCATATATAATGGTTACCTATGGAGTTATATGACACTACGGCACGTGCTGAAGGTCACTCACTCCTATTGTCTCGCATGTCAATATGGCGGCCACCGAAATGTAATTGTATCCGAACAATATTTCCTACTTATATTCAGCAGATGCTCAATTAAAATCTCGGCCGAGATATAGACTAACCTAAGGTTTTCGGTGGTTGTCCTCAGTCCTTCCAGGCAAATTCAGGGATAGAACAACAAACTGAACCACATTCGCTTCTGTCCTTATCTTCCCAACGTCTCAGTTGCTGAGGAGTGGCGTTACATAACCTATACATGAATGCCAAATAACGCTAGTCGACCATTAACGGTCGATCGAGGGACGATTTTTGGTCGATGTCATAGGCCTATAAGGAAATTGTACGTGAAAAAAGTGTGTGAATTCAGATTGTGAAGGGAAAATACGTATTAGTCATTCCTATTTGTCTGTTCCTATGTAACTTACGTGAAAATTGCTTTACTCTTGTGTTAAGTGAACTGTGGGGAAGTCCCTACTCTATCCTTATCACGTGAACTCTTATTTCATCACTCGTCGTTAGCCGCGTGTGTTCTGATGCAAGAGTGATCGACAGAACGTGCGATTCACTAGAAACGATGTGTGGAAACATAATTGAACAGTTGTTGAAAGATGTTTCCAATTGTGTTGCTTTCTCCCTCCAACTGGATGAAGCTACAGACATCAGGGACAGCCCAGTTACTAGTTGCTTTTACAACAAACATCATGTGTCGTGAAGAAAGCAGTCTTCTTGGATTTGGCACCGTGTATATGTGTGGTGTTAACCGACGTTTCGGAGGAACGTATCGCCTCCATCTTCAGGGTAGAAGGAAAAATATAAGAAATCCGCAAGCGAAGAGACCGTGAGAACCGGTAAAAGCACACCAGTCTGCTTTCACCGGTTCTCAGGTCTCTTCGCTTGCGGATTTCTTATATTTTTCCTTCTAACCTGAAGATGGAGGCGACACGTTCCTCCGAAACGTCGATTAACACCACATATACACGGTGCCAAATCCCAGAAGACTGCTTTATTCATAGTCACGCCGTGAAAGCCTCAAATCTTACATCATATGTCGTGTTATTTTTACAAATATTTTTGCTTGAAGCGAGATACGACGATAGGAGGGGGTGGTAGATCACTGGCAGTTTTGACACTAAAAAGTCGATCACAACCTGTTTGAAGTTGGACATGACTGGCATACATCTAAATGACGTTCGTTAAAACACAGAGTAATTAATCTGTGCGTTCATTACGTTGCTACAATTCTTTAAAAGAGTTCCACCATGATGCGTTTCGTTGCTTATTTGTATCAGTTTCCATTTTAGTTTCGTATTAACGAAATATTTGTCGATTTAGATTTAGAGGAATTTTGTTCCAGAACATCTATAATTCATGCCAAATAAAAAAAAACAGTATTTACATAATCATTTGTAGAAACAGTATTCAAGTAATACAAGAGAACCCGTCAGAAAGCGAAAGGTTGTGTTACTGTGAAATCGATTAAAATATTAACCGGTTTCTTGTTTACTGACGTCAAATTATTGCCTTCTTTTTCTCTATGTTAAATTTACCTGAGAGGAAATAGTTCGTTGATACACCGTTACTAGCTCATACGAATGCCATTTTGAAGGAGGAAACAGGCACAGGATTTGTGGGTTAGTATCAACCGAAATCAAAAGAGGGTTAAACCTGTCGTTGGATAAAAGAGGGACTTCACTGTGGCGGAGTATTTCTGCGGTTCCTGTAAAAATAATAGCATGAAACCACAAAATAAAAGAAAACCACTCAACACGAAAATGGGAAGTAGGAGCAAGTTATACCCCCGTGTCTGCGCTATAACTGCGCTACTTTTTCCTGGGGATACAAATACGAGGACCAGGTCCTCCAGGCTGGAGGGGGTTCTCGAATCTGAGAAGTAAATTGTGGTCATGAGCCCCGAGGTACTCGGACCTGAGAATGACTGCACTGGCGAGGGCCAGCAGCAATTGTAGACGATAGACCTATCCTCTCGTCAGAGGAGGTGGAGGAAATTTTCTCCACAGCGTCCAAACCGGCTTTGGAGCCCACCCACCTTCCTATCAAATGGGTACCGGCAATTGTTTTCCCGGGAATATACAGTCAGGGCGTGAAGCTGAACAGTCATCTTCATCTAGTGCCGATGTTGAGAATGTTGAAGACCCATGTGTCTTCATGGCGTGGTGCTTAATTAATAAAGCACAGGTATAACTTCACATGAGGAATATGAACGCAAATGTTCATTTGAAAAAAGAATACCGGTCGTGAATCTCAAGGAGCTTGTCGTCAGGACAAATTGATTGGCGGTAAACCGCAAGACGTAACGTAACTCTGACTCAAACCCTACATGATTTTCAGATAATCAGTGTAATCTGCAGAGCATGGATATAGATCGAAATCTATGCCTCTACTTCAGCTAATGACGTGTAGAATAATTTATTGCAATACCGGAAGAACTGAACAAGAAATATTGTTAAAATTGTACCATTCATATACACGTATGTAGCTGAATAATTATTAGGAGCACGTCTCTGTAAACGAATCTTCTGTTTCGTGTAAATACATTAAACGGAAACCTAACTAAAACGAGAAACCTCGGTCCCTCGGAGTCGCATTATGGACAGGTTTAAAATTAAGTTCAAATACTAGCGTCGTTGTTTCCGGTTACGAATAGACTTTCCTATGCATGAGCCAGCTGTATGCGTGCCTTGCCACGTCGATACAGACAGAAGCAAATTTACGTATCAAATTACGGTTGCAAATTGAATTTCCCAGTATATGTTTTCTTGCATAAGTGTCGTTAATAGCACGTACGTCGAGGCCTTTCTTCTAGAATGCAACGTCATTCATTGAAGGTCATATGACGTTTCGTAGGAAATTTTCGCCTACAGAAAACGGCATCAAATTCTAAAAGAAATTAATTTTCGTATATAGCGCTTTGACAGATTCAAACCCCTCATAAATGCTCGTATAATTTCCATCTACTTATATCACGTGCTTTGTAATGTACCATTAATTTTATTACTGATACAAGCCCAGATATCTCAGTCGATGTAGTGACGGGCTACGGGCTGGACAGCTGCGGTTCGAGCCCCGACAGGGATAAGAGAATTTTCTTCAAAGCGTTCGGACAGTATCTGAGGCCCACCAAACTTCCTATCAAATGAGTACCGGGAATTATTTCCCCGGAGATAAAGCAGTCGGAGTGTGAAGCTGCACAGTCACCTCCATCTAGTGCCGAGGTCGAGAATGGTGAAGCTATACGTCCAATTCCCCGTGTGTCTTCATGGCTTAATTAACAAATTTCAGCTCTTTCTTTCCCCTTGGCACTACAGCCCCAGTGGGCCTAGGCCTACCTCCATGAACTTCTCCGTTCACTTCGGGTTTTCTAGATCTTACACATTCGGTAGGACTCCTTGGGTGGGTGATCAGCTCGCCGCAAGGCCTCTACCTGTACACAAACTAAACATCCATGCCCTAAGTGGGATTCGAACCCACGATCCCGGTTTCGAAGCGAGCAAAGACAGTACATGCCTTAAACGGATCGGCTACCGTGACCGGCCAAATTTCACCCTTACCATTACTAATATTATTAATATTACTATCAACACAGACGCTCCTGTAACAAGCCATTACCACACACTCCTATCACCATTGTCATGTCCATGATAAATCATGATACTGGAACATACTCTCACAATCGCTATTATCACTGCCACAACTAATACCTCTTCCGGTATCACAATCACTTCTCCTCTGCTACTGCTAAAATTGCTATATCTCCACCACCAGCCTATTCTCTCACCATCACCCCCTTTACTTCCTCCATTCCCACTCTTACCTCTAATGCCACATTTTATAAAACTCTTGCTATTATTCTCAATTAACCTGCCTCATAAAACTCCTTGCGTTTCCTTTGTTGAGATGATTCCAAAGACTCTGTGAAGTTCGAGATCCTATGTGATATTTCGTAACAAGCTGGGTTCCTGCGGGAGGGAGTTGGTAGCTCCACATCCCACTCCAAGCTGAAAGACGTCGGATTTTCGCATCTGCTTGACACTGCTTTCTTTCTTGGATTATTCTTCGATCCTCAATATGGAGGCGATATGTCCCTCTGAAACGTCGGTTCACTTTCAACGGGCACGGCTTTATATCCCAAAAGATAGAAATCTTCATAACTACCCATGCGTGAACTTCAAATCTGTTTCAGCTTCAACTGTACATGCAGCTCATAAAGACCAAAATTGCACGTGCCAAGCAACGTTCGTTGTAATCCCCAGTATTTATCTCATGGAAATTCGAATAGAAATACCCTAAATTAAATTCTCTTGAAACTGAACCAACGGACATATGCTTTCACTTCGTGTAATTTAGAAAAGTAACGCATTAAACTTGTATCATTCCGCAATATCCTGAGCGTGTAGTTTCTTCTGTTGTTAGGAATGATATTTACTCGTATGAACAAAAGGTTTTCTTCTACAGATCTCTCTTACACTGTCAGGTTACGGCCGCGCCACAGCTCAGACGGTTAGTGGCTGACTTCCCACCGCGGTGGCCCGGGTTCGAACCCGGGTCTGGTCATGTTACATTTGTGGTAGACAAAGTGGCGCTGGGACAGATTTTCTCCGGTTCTTCGGTTTCCTCCAGCGACGGGCTTTTTTGAACATGGTGATAAGTAGATTTCTCAACCAGTTGAGCAACTATCAGTCTTCCAAGGATTATTCCGTACCTTGAGTCACACGAAGAATGAAATTCGTGTCAGTAATAGCAAACATACAATTTATAACTCACAGAAGACATGTTGAATTTATTCAAGGGGTTATCTGTTTATTGAGAGACTAACACAAAACACAACGCAGTCAGTATAGCTACTGGTTACGAGATGGAGAGCCGAGGGGTCGGAGTTCAAGTCCCGGCGAAAGCAAACTTTTCTCTTCTCCACATCGTCCAGATCGACTCTGGGGCTCATCTAGTTCTTTCACCGGGAGTAAAGTGGTTTGTGGGTGAAGGTGACCACTCACCTCCAACTAGTGCCGAGGTCAAAAACACATGGATCTATACATCCACTCCCCCATACACATTCATGCCGCAGTGCTTAATTAGTTAAGCACAGAGGCAACTTCACTTTTCACCCCACCGAAATTTGTGGGAGAACACAGAAATTCTGGATGTTGAAGCCAGCATTCGCTGTGCTTTAAGCATTCATTTAAAAGCACAAAGTATCAATGTGTTGTGTTTGTCTTAATAACCGAAGACTCGCCATTTTTACAAAATGACGCATATCTGTGTTTCCTCTGAATTTAGTGTAAATGGCGCTGCAGTAGATACACAATACGTTCCCTTCTGCGAGGGAACGAATTTTACAGCTGTTATTGAGATGCAAATAATGATTCCATGGGTTACGTAAGTATCGACGATTATGAATAGTCATCAGGGGGAATGTAGAGGGATATTTTCGTCATAAATACTCAATTTAGTATGGAAATCTCTCATATTTCGGCATAAATGAATTCCTGCAAATTATTGCGTAAAGTGAAATGTCGGAAAGTGAGAAAATTTTAAAACATGTTCCAAAATCTCGAAACGAACTTTTAACAATAACTGTTTACTCTGAATTTTTGTATTGTTAGTATTATTTATTTTACAGTTTATAAAATTTCCAGTGTTGACAGTTATGAAAACACAGGAGCAAGTTCATGCTTGACAGACAGCCCAGCAGCAGTTGAATCATAGAAGTCAGCTTATAAACAACTCTGGAATATTAATTAAACTGTAATATCCATGGGATGTTTTATGCTCTAACCAGCCAACAATGGCAGCAAAATAAAGACACTTTCGGAAATGGAACAAAGTCATTTTAGCTCGTCAAACAATCTCCTCGCCTTAGGACGAATGATCATATTGGATAGAGAAAAGACACTCTGGCATTTATGTTCAATCCTAGGCCGCATCATAGCTTAAGCAGTTAGTCGCAGGCTTCCCACCGCGGCGGTCTGGGTTCGATCCCGGGTTTGGTCAAGTGGGATTTGTGGTGGACAAAGTGGCGCTGGGATAGGTTTTCTCCGAGTACTTTGGTTTCCCCTGCCAATCTTCATTCCACCAATTGCTCCACAATCACCCTCGCCTATCATCTGGGGCTGGTACAATAGGTCAGAAGTGGCTGCCGTACAAGGGACTTAGTGCTACCCCACTAGCAATAAAATAATAATATGGTAACCATTCATGCGTTACAATCACATTCCTTCATCGAATATAATTTATCCTTAAGTGTGAGAGACTTATGTTGCTTCTCATCACCAGCAGCAATTCTATTACTGCCTCAGTATTCGATTATGATAAAAAAAAAATTCGTAGCCTGTAGTCCGCAAGCGAACATTACCGACCTAGCGACCGCCGCTTCTCGGCGAAGTTAATGCCAACTTTAGCGGATAGAGAGTGTCGCGAGGTCAGCGCAACGAATCCCCACGGCCGTTAATTTCAGTTTTCTTGACCGGATTTGGTCATGATAACCAGTTTAAATTATATTTTGTACAGAATTAGATGTCATTTGAGACACCACATGGCCTCCAACGAGAGAATTTTTTTTTTTCAAATTGGCGCGTCTACGTCAACGATATACGACGCGCAGTTGGCCCCTCTTTGATTTGTTCGCCCATCTCTTCATCGCAACTACTTCATGAATTCCATTAGCTACTCAAGAAATAAAACGCGCTATAGCGAAAGAACGTAAAGAGAGTTGTTGGATAGTAAGGAGTCCTGTAACCTACTCAACGGGTTCAATGAGCCCATAATGGACAGCCATTGAGGAACCTGTGGCAGTTCATTACATTCAGAATTCAAATTACTCTCACTACCCTACCTACAAGCTGAACGAACGCATTCAAGGAAAACACCAAGAATTATGGTTATCTTGTCATGAGATTCAAATTAACGCGTCTCTTATGGCCCAGAGAGTCCATTATTTGAAACGGCGCCTGACACGTCCGTAATTAAGACGACTTTATCTTTAAATATAAAAATTACGTGCTGACAGAAAAAATATATACTTGAAAGAACTTGCGAAAGTTTATTCAAGACACATGCGTCAATGGTAACGCGATGATGACCCCCAGACCCTGATATGCATTAAAAGTAGTGGGGGAATATACTCGCATCGGCGTGACTTGTAGTTCTCAGCAAGCCGGATTTCCTGTCATTCTCTTTACAGTGTTTTTCAAACATAATGTATTCAGTGTTTGATCCAGCTGACCTTACAATGTGATACCAAACTCTTCGATCAGCAAAAGTTGTACGCTACTGTGTAAACACATACTTTTCATTGGCTTAAAATCGTTTAAGTATAGGTCTTAGGAGAAAGGCAAAGTTGCCCCTGTGCTTAATTAATTAAGCTCTATGCCATGAAGACATAAGCGAACGTGGTGGTATAGCTCCACCATTATTGTCCTCGCCACTAGATGGAAGTGAGTGGTTAGCTTCCTGCCCCTGTTGCTTTACCCCTAGGGAAATGGCCCTAGTACCCGTTGGATAGGAGGCTGAGTGATCCCCGCCTCCTGACTGGACGTCGTGAAGTGGAGAAGTTAGTTACTGTGTATTAAACATAACAGACTACAACATACTCTACTGTCACTTGTATGGATGACTTCTAATAAGGGGTTCTGGCTTCGATGATTTGATTTACTGACACCTTATACAGTTAACTCGGGACTAGAGCCGATGCAATGTTATCGCTAATCTACATACTTTACAGTCCACCGTTACACACACACTAGGTTTTGTCTTCACTAGACGTATCCTGGCAACGGATTTATAAGAGTCTCACTGTCACTTCAAATCACATAAGAAGTCTTCTTTCCACAGTCTAATTCATTTCTTGCCATTTCTTCTCAATCACCTTCGACTGCCGTCTCCAGAACTCGACCCAATTCTCAATAACAAATAACTCAAGTTAAGTCTTCTTCAACTGAACACTCTCATCTTCTGACAACTCAAATAAAATGATTTTTCTGTCCCCTTATAATCCCTCATCACAGAACATGCAGAAAACTCAGCCTCTATTGTTGAAGAGAGGTGGTTACTGATCATTTGGTTAGTAATGGACATCCTGCTGTTGCCCGCGACTGCGTGTGTTAACCTTGTCGCTGCCTAGCAATGGGTACACACGTCACACGCTGTTATTATAGCACTGTGTAAGAGGAATTCGTATTTGGAGTTGTGATCGCTTAATACAAAGTAAAACAGATCCATGGATTTATTATTCACTATTGAAAGTTACATATCTTATATAAATAATATGAGAGTTCAATACATTTTGCCGGCTATATTTCAAGAAAAGTTTTTGGAAAAAAAATTCCGTTACCACGTTTGTAAAAACAAAAGCAGCTGTCTCCACAACATCGAACTAAAATAGGTATGATTTTACTTTCTGGAGGGCGCCATTGAGATTACCGTTTTCTGCGAAGTGAAACCGTGTTGTTTGGTAGATAGCTACAAACATTTTCTTCGTTTCTATTTTCAGGATAGAGGAGCCCTCTCAACCTGTAAGTAAGCAAGTACCAGGTTCCTCCAAACTATGTGTTGGTTCACAGAAGTTCCTGATTTTCATAAATAATCATTTATGGTCGTCTGGATTCTGACATCATGTAGTCCTGTAAATAGATGCAAACCCCCCGAAAAAAACATTTTGCTTCCAGCTGAGAGCGAATATGCCAAACCTACTACTACACTGAAGATGGAGGCAGAAAATATATCTGAAACTTTTCCACTTTTAAGATAACATAATCATAACTTAGAAGATCATAGCCTGAATATTCATCAATGAAATAGCCTTAAATCATAAATATGTTCCACATCCAAAAGAAAATTTGCTTCCATAAGACTGAATTCATGAACCACAGAATCTGCGATATGATGAAAATATGATAAATATATCCGATATGTTCGCATCCATAAAAATTAATTTATATTTCCGTTCCTGTTCTTCGCATCCATGAAATAGAAAATCCGTACTTTTTTTTTCTTGCAAATTTACAATCTACTCCATAGTAGCAGCATGAGTAATTAGTAAATGGTTTAAAATTCGGAGGCTTGTGACGGGTACCATTCAGTAATGGTTCTCCGTATGGTTACACTTCATCGAGAAGGTCTTCTGGCCAGATTTTTTTAGTCTTCTGTTTTCTAAGGGTTGAGTGAATAGGTCACTTATGAGCTGGTTTACATGCTCTGTTGTTCGGTCTTTGTATCTGTTTATGTTTGACTTGATTTCATCTTGTATTGCTGGTATTTTGAAGTCTTCATGTAGAGTTTGGTTAGAGACGTACCATGGTGCTCCAGATATCATACGGAGTGTTTTGGATTGGAATGACTGAAGGATTTTGGTATTTGGTGGTTTACTACAGCCCCATAGTTCTATACCATATGTCCAAATTGGTTTGATTATGCATTTGTAAATGATTCGTTTATTTTCCAGAGATAGTTTGGACTTAGGGTTGAGGAGCCAGTTCATATTTTTGATCTTTAGATCAAGTTGGCGTCTCTTCGCATTTATGTGCGTTTTTCAGGTCAGCTTCTCATCTAGGTGGAGTCCGAGGTATTTGACCTCTGTTTTTACTGGTATAGGGTTGTTGTTTATGTTAACCTTAGGGCATCTACTTTTTTTTGTAGTGAATGTTATTTGGACTAATTTGTTGGTATTAACGCTGATCTTCCATCGTTGTAACCAAATGTGAAGGGTGTCGAGATGGTACTGCAACTTTTCAGATGCTCTTCTTGGATCTAGATCTGACGTTAGTATAGCAGTATCATCTGCGAATGTGGCAATTAAGGTATCGTTAGTTTGCGGGAGATCAGCAGTAAATATTAAGTAGAGGAACGGTCCAAGCACGCTACCTTGGGGAACTCCTGTTTTTATGGGTTTATAATCGGAAAAGTCATCGTCTAGTTTTATTTGAAGGTATCGATCATGTAAATACGAGTTCAAAATAATATAGAATCGTTCAGGTAAGTATGTTTTTAATTTATATAGGAGTCCCGCATGCCAGACCTTATCAAAGGCTTGTTGTACGTCTAGAAATACTGAAGCACAGTACTCTCTTCCCTCAAGACTGGTTTTAATTTTATTGATAATTCGATGGCATTGCTGGATTGTTGAGTGTTTTCTTCGGAACCCAAATTGATGGTCAGGTATTAGTTCATTTAGTGGCGCTGCTTCTTCAATTCTCTTAAGAAGGAGCCTTTCGAAGAGTTTGGACATTATTGGTAGTAAACTTATCGGTCTATAAGAGTTCGTTTCAGTTGGAGGCTTTCCAGGTTTGGCTACCATTATGACTTGTGCTAGTTTCCACTGAATGGGATAATGTCCAAGTCTCAGTATACTATTGTATATAGTGGTCAATAGGACTACTGCTTTTCGTGGTAGATTCTTGAGCATGTCTCCGACTATCAAATCATGTCCAGGAGCTTTGCGAGGATTTAAGAGTTTTATTTCTTGGAATACTTCTGTCGGTGAGATGGCTTTTATTGGAATTGACAACTTGCAGCACAAAAAAACAAAATCAAATGTCCGCATCCATAAATAAAATTTGGACTCCTCATTCAAAAACAATAAAATTTGTAGAAAGTCGTCTTCTGGGTTTAGGAGCCGTGTATTCTTCGTTTTGGCCGACGTTTCGGAGGAATGTATCGCCTCCATCTTCAGTGCAGTTGAACGGCTTGGAATGCAGAGAGCAGTATCTGTAGCAAACGTCGGCTAAAAAGAAGAATACATGGCGCCTAAACCCGGAAGACGACTTTCTTCATAGTCATCGCCGTGAAGACCTCAACATTTAAATAAAATTTGTGATGCTCGTTTACATCTCCACATCTATAAACAGAAAGGTCTGGGAAGAACATGTCGAGTAGTTTCATTTTACTACAAGCCGGATATTTGACACAACAAGTATAAAGTCCTTTAGTGTGTATACGCAATGAGGTCAATAAAACAACACCACAAACTTGAGATTTACAGATCCAGAGTTTCGCATGTAATAATACAGACTAAACTGGTAAAGTTATCACCAGAGATGTTTCAGTATCGTACTACAAAATTGTAAGGAGCCGGGATAGCGACGGACAGAGACAAGAGACTGTTCTCTTCCCCATAGTGTCCAGACCGGCACTGGAGCCCATACGGCGGCCTAGCCAATGGGTACCAGAGGCTCTTTCCCTGGCTGCAATCAGGCATGAAGCTGACCACTAACGTCCATCTAATACAGAGGTCAAGAATGATGAAGCTACACATCCATTCCCCCATATGTTTTCATAATGCCGTGTTTAATTAATTAATTAGAATGACAAATTTATCTTTTTATCAGCAAAGTCTAAAAAATATATTTCCTTGCGCTCTTGTTTATCCACAAAAATGTCGCCGCCTCCTACACACCCCGTAAAATTTTATCTTTACGTGTTGCACCCTCTTTCTTCATGTATGTAAATGTTCATCTCACATTTCAGTCAGCACAACAGTTTATAAAAAGTATAGAGATGACCTATTCACACGAAGGCCGTATATCTGAGGCACAACATGTTTCGATCCCTAATGGGTCATCATCAGGTTCTGATTCATGTTAAGTGCTGAACATAGCGCTAATATGGATCTATATTTTAGGACTGTTTTTGTCTTGATATTGAATTTGTTACAAGATCCTCGAAGTTAAAATTAAAATTAATTGATTAAAAGTATTATTTTACTCGTAAATTATTAAAATCAATTTTGAGATGAGGATCTATATATCTATGTTATTCCTCCGGTATGCTGATCTTTTATTCAAGTTCTTCTTGGGGAATCTGGTTTCTTGCGCGGAGCAGTAGCACTTTGGTTGATATATCGCATGTTGTGACGTAATTTTCTTAATGTGTGAAGTTTTCCTGCCGGCTTGCTTTTAATGTGTGGGTACAGTTTGAATGTTATGCAAATTAGATTACATTAATTCCATTGTAACCAGTATTGCAATGATTGCACAAACTTTCAATTAAATAATTTTCAATTGTAAACGCATAGTCCATTTTTTTCCCTGGCACTGCAGCCCCAGTGGGCCTAGGCCTACCTCCATGAACTTCTCACTTCGGGTTTTCTAGATCTTACACATTCGGTAGGACTCCTTGGGCGAGTGATCAGCTTGTCGCAAGGCTTCTACCTGTACACAAACACAGAAAAACATACACACACACAAACTAAACATCCATGCCCTGAGTGGGATTCGAACCCACGATCCCGGTTTCCAAGTAAGCGAAGACAGTACATGCCTTAGACCGCTGGGCTACCGTGACCGGTGCGTAGTCCTTTAGTGATTCAGAATTATAAATTTGTGTTTACAGAATTTTTGTTGTTTAATTTTTTACAATACACAAATGAGAAGTTCTGGGAAGAACTTATCGTCTGCTTTCCTTTGGTACAACACTGACCATAAATAAAATGGAAGAATTCGGGGGGAGACAAAGACACACAGACAGCAAGGTTATCTCCTAAGCGTCCTTCACTTTTTACGAACTAAAAATCAGGTTGAAAAGTATCCATGAAGGGACAGTAGTTGGTATTATATCCATGAAATTGAGGAGTAACTGAGATGAATCTTGTGGCGTCCACATCAGGAAAGTGAGCAACCTTTATTTTGATATCACCGAAGGAAGGTGATATGGTGGGCAGGACGTATAACAGAAATGAGGGAGTGTCGTATACCACAATGTCGGGCGACAGAGTGGATACTTGGACCTGTGGGTTGGTCTGGACGGAGTCGGTTGAGCGGCTAACGTCGTCCGTCGTTGGTGGGATGAACTGCTGGAAGAATTGCTAAGATTCAAGAGAGTTTATTTACACAGTAAATAAATTATACAAATGTGATCAACAGCAAGTCTGCTTAAGGCTTGAGCAGTGGCCGACTCCTAACTGACAAAGTACCGTCCTATATACTAAACTTCGTGATCAGGTTAGAAAGCGTGTGGATGGTTTGAGTCAGGGTTTTTATAGCCCTGTCTGTAGTGGTGGGGGTTGCGTGAAAGCTTCCCCGAAATATACCCGTTACATCAGATAGGAATGTTCTAGAATGTTCGAGAATGTTCGAGAATGTTCGAGAACATTCTATTGTTATTTCCTATGATGGACCTTTCCGGACCTTGGCTTGTTCTCTCGGACTTTGACTGATGTTTATCGGTTTCTCAGTGGAGCTATGTGACTATTCTTATTTGCATTCCTGTGTTCAAAATAAGTCTTGTTTGCCTCTGGCAGATAGATAACATCGGTGAAAGTCGAGTTACAGTATGTGACAAGCCTGTGCAGTTCCGGTTCAAAATTCTCAATAAGTATTACATGTAAGTTTAATAAAATGTTACTATGAACCAAAACCCTCTTAATTATTTCATCCATCCTACACCTGTTATATTAATGCTATCTACTATATTACATCATCATATACAATATGACATTGTCATATACAACATTACATCGTCATATACAACACCTCCCCCCTTTTTAACAAGGACCAATTTACACTTTAATTGGGCCTAAAAGTATGATTTTGCTGATCGGGGTCTGAGGGACCGTCGTGGCGTGTTTTCTTCCCCTGAAGCCTGTAATGGTATTTCTTCCTGTGCTACAGATAAGCTTTCATTACTTGTTTTGATATTGATGTTTACAATGTTGCCGCTACCACTTGTTCCTGCGTGAGCCTGAACATCTGTTAGGGCCTTGAGGCTTCTTAAAGGCTTAACACGTCCCCTTAACTATTTCATTCATTCATGAGTAAACTGTCAGACGACAGGTCCACAGCCTCTTCCAAAACAGTTCCTCCACTTAATGCGATCTTCTGTTTGAACAGCCGTTCAAACCTGTTGCTATACGAAATTGAACCATGTCGAGCATCATTTGCTCTGTGCTTCAAGTCGCTGCTGATGACGCTGCTTCCGGCATCAGTTTTTGGTGTCTCTCTTCGTCTGATGCCTACCCTTTGACCTGTCCAGCAAGGGAGGCCCTGCCAGTAGCTACGCTACCGCTGGTATAGCTCTCAGGGTCCTTGGCATACTCAAACCCCCTCACCACGATAAGG